>NC_073302.1:296847479-296895871 GCF_027595985.1 Sorex araneus | reverse complement strand
TTTCTTTCTTTCTTTCTTTCTTTCTTTCTTTTTCTCTCTCTCTTTCTTTCTTTCTTTCTTTCTTTCTTTCTTTCTTTCTTTCTTTCTTTCTTTCTTTCTTTCTTTCTTTCTTTCTTTCTTTCTTTCTTTCTTTCTTTCTTTCTTTCTTTCTTTCTTTCTTTCTTTCTTTCTTTTCTTTTCTTCCTGATTACCATAACATTCCACATTCTCCAAGTCCCCAAATTTGAGGTGGGCATAATTATATTATAATACTTATAGTCTGAAGTTGTCTGAAATCTGATTCTCTCCCCTTAACTTCTTTCCTAGTAAAGTCAGAAGGAGGTAAACAGGCAAAGCTTCAAGGCAAAGACTCCAAGACCCCACCAAAATGCCAGAAACTCTCCTGTGAGTCACCAGCTGCCATTCCAGAGCAGGGAAACCAACCATTATTTCACTAACACATTTTCTTTACAAGGAATTGCAACCACATTGCAGTTTGTTTTTTATTTCAAATGACCATGCCTTGGGAATCATTGTTTCAATTGGTACTTTGTACCAAATTAATTTTTTTCTGTTAATGAATCTCTCTTTTTCCTTAGATAGTAGTCTTGCAAAATCTAAGCTTTTAGCTAACATGGGTAAGAGGAATTGAAGAAAGATCAAGGGAACATCTTGAAAGAAGATGCAACCTCCTCAACCTTTCAAATGATGTCTTGGGAAGGAAGGGAAGGTAGATAAAGATCCAGACGCAATGATAGAGCTTCTCATCTCTGCCATCCTCACGGACCGTGGGACTCTGGCATGGTACGTTAAAGGGTTGAGAAATAGGTTGAATTAAAGTATAGTCAATATGTATTTTCACACATTGTGGAATTTTTAAGCTACTTGGATAAAATAATAATAAAACTTAGTTAGATGAGGAATTTTTCAGTAATCTTTATTTTTATAAATAAAGCAAGATCTTAAATTTTATGTTTCAAGAAGGGGTATGGGTTTGTCAATTAATTTATTTCATTCACTTGAAAACCCTTGCAACCTATCAGTTGGCATGGGAATTTCTGTAACTTAGGTAAAAACGAAAGCTTTCAAACTATGGTTTTTCTCAATGTTAGATATTAAAATCCTCAATATCCAATTCTAAAGCTACTTGAACATTGCTACTATTTCACAAATACCTATGTAACATGTAAAATATGACAGTAATTAACTCCTTGGTTGTTTTTCTTTATGGTTGTGAATGATGTAGTCAAGGAAGTGAAGAAAGGAAGTACATTTGCAATAAGAAATAAAAATAATTAACTGGAAAATGACCAGCAATAAGGAGTATGAGAGAAACAAGAGAATAAAAACAAACTTTGAGAGTGAAGGTGTAAGTTGCATGCAGGTAATAAAAGAGAATAAAATTTAACTTCCTCTCTCATTGACTTTTTTATTGTAGGGGTTTAAAACTTAACCATGAAAGGTTAAAAAAATGTGTTACCATAATCTTAGATGATATTGGAGTTTTTGACAGAGGTATGTGATTATGCATTGGTCAGCATAGAAATAAATTATTTGGAAATTGAAGAGCTGTGATAAATTTTAGTTTATCCCGTTCTATCCGTTCATTAGGTTAGACAATTTCTATGCATCCAGTGTGATCAGTGTTGGATAAATCCTTAAATAACATCATGGGGAAAGTATAGTAATGGAGACATGATTTGAAAATGGAGGGGCTGGAGTGATAGTACATGAGTAGGACATTTGCCTTGCACGCAACCGGCCAGATTTGATTCCCAGCATTCCACATGTCCCCCTGAGCACTGCCAGGAGTAATTCCTGAGTGCAAAGCCAGGAGTAACCCTTGTACATTGCCAGGTGTGACCCCAAAAGCAAACAAAAACAAAAACAAAAAAACAAAACAAAACAAAAATCCAGAAAATGAACCTATCCTTTGAAAATTTCGTTTTAGTATTTTTGAAAGGGGGTGATAATGAGGATGACTTTTATAAAAGTCTCACTTGATGGGGCAGGGATATAGGACAGTGAAGCACTTGCCATGCAGCGATCAACCCTAGTTTGATTCCCAGTGCCACATAAAGTCCTGGGAGCAGTGCCAAGTTCAGTTTTTAAGCAAAAAGCTCTGAATGAGCCCTGAACCTCTGGGTGTGGTCCAGAGACCCAGCACACACACCCTCTCCACCAGAACAACTCCATGCAAGGATTGCATCACAGTTGCACTATATCTCACTCACAATCTTGACATAAAACATCGTGTTAATGCACTTAAGCGTGCTTTGCAAACTGCTGAGATATGATGTATTAAACTCACATTTCCATTAAAAATATTTTTTCTTCTACTTCAAAATTTGAAATCTTTAAAAACACCTAGAGAGGGAAATATGTAATATGTGTGAACATGAGTGACTTCTGACTCGAGTATTAATATTCCCACCCACCAACTTTATTGAATTCATTTTCCCTTCCTTTATTTATGAAGCTCTGATGCTCTATGATATCTATCTACAAAGGTTTAGAATTGCACTTAGAAAATTGTTTCCCTGCGTAACTGCGCTATGCCTCAGTGTCACGGGCGGCAGGTATTACTGTAAGGATATATGAGTCAAAGAGAAAGCTGCTCATTATGCCAATTACATTTCTGGGAAGCCAGGGAACACAGCTTCCCATCCCTCTTGTGAATTCCTTCAGCAAATTAAATTATGGGCATACGACTTGGTTAATTAATGGAGTGCATGGCAACTCAGAACTGTATCTTCTGTGCTCAGAGAAATCTGCATGTCAGAGACTCAGAGATGTTTTCTTCCTACTTGGCCTTTTTTCGTCATGGAGAATACTGCAGAGCCCTAAGTTTTGCGAGAAGAGAATCAATAGTGTCATGTTAATATAAACCAACAACACCCTCCAACTCACGTATTCTCTTAGTTGTGCAGTGAACAGGTTTGGTTAGAAGAAAAGAATCCATAAAGCCTGTTTATAGTACAAATTATTTTCCAAGTAATTTTGACCAGCAAGCAGCAGCAAGATTTTGACTTGTTTCTCACAAAGAATATGTTGTATGGCTGAAACTGATTTGATTAACAAAATATTGAAAACTCTGAAATGTTTTTGTTGCTAAATGTACCAAAAATGAATCAAGCAAATGTTTAATGACCTTGTTTGATGCAAAACACCTTTTTTGGTCATTCTGTTTTATATAGCTGAGAAGCCTTCACTTTCTCAACTCACAGTAAAAAGAGAAATTGAAATATAAATAAAAGATATGGCAAAATTATATTATCAGTAACTTAACTGAATTTACAATAGAAACCATATTTATTAGAGGAAAAGAGGAACAAGTGGAAATAATTATATGTTCCATAGAAGACAGAAACTTAAGATTTGGAAAAATAAAATTATGAATTTTAAGCATTCATATTTTTAATAGAGTACTGCAAAATTTAAGCAAACTACTTAGGCTGTGATTACAAAAGGAGCTGCAAAAGAACATTCGCATGGTCTGTGCTATGCTTTGAATTGCAGTACATGTGAGTGCCACCGTAATTAGTAAGATCTTTAAAGAAAGGTAAGAACATGGTAGAGCAATAAAAGCGAATTCCACAATCCCCCTCGTTAGCAACTCTCTATCTTTGCCCTGGCTGAAGGCACCACAAGATGCTGAGGCCAATCAACTGACTCGTGTTGAAGGAAGCAGAGCCAAAAAGCATGAAGATTGTGTAGCTGCCACTGTTGGCACTCAGTCCTGTTGCGTGTGTGAGTTACTAGGCACAGAGGCATAAAGATAAGGCCCACTTGGGCTTTTTCATTGGTCTCTAGAGCTACTCCCGTCTCAGAGAGTAAAACCCTCTGCTCCTCACCGCTTCTCAAACATAGATAACTCCGAACTAAACACAGTAACTTTCTGTGAAGCAGAAAGACTTTTGAAGCCAACAAACATTCTCCTTCTCAATGATTTCCTGCTATTAGAAAAGAACAAGCAGGTTAACCGAGAGTGTTAGAAACCAACAGATGTCTTCTTCTTTTCTAAGGAACGTCATGTATCCTTTAGGTGCAAGGGACTTCTCTTAGGATCTGAGCCCATAGTCCAAGCATTGGGGTCCAAGATAGGGTGAAACCTGATGCTGTGTCTGGCTGGGAGTGACCCGGACACCTCAGGCTGCCTCTGAAGACTCTTAAATGGATTGAGTAAACGTTGACCTGGCTTCACACAAGAATTCCTTCTTTTCTTTCTGAATCCTATCTACTTTTACCAAATCAGGGCCCCGATCTCAATGAAGGGTATTGGAGACGCGGGACCCCTTCATTTGCACAGGAGTGAAAGCAAGTGGGACAGAGGGGAGGGTTTGGAGAAAAGAGGGCTAGTGTGTGCACCTCTGCGCTGTGGCTGTCCTCCTCCTTGTGTCCTTCGAACAGGAGCTATCCTGGTCAGCGCTGTCCCCTTCCCAGTCGGCTGTGTAGCCTGAGAGCAACCCTGCCCTTTTGCCGGCATCGCTATGGGTGAGCACACAAGCTGATTGGCTGATTTTTCTCTTCTCTTGTCTCCCTTTCTTTGTTTGGTGACTTTCAGACACACTGGCTAGAGCTCAGGAACTGCCCACAGCTCAGTGCTCAGGGGATTCCCGGCAGATCCTGGAGGCTCAAACAGAGCCAGGCATGTATCATCTCAGAACTAACACCGAGCCTCTGATCCTCTTCTTTATCGAGTCACCATCAAGGGATCTGCAGGGAGTTGGCGCATCAGAATGAGTCTCAGGCACTTTGGGAAGGGAGATAAAGGTGTTTACACTCCAAGCCGGCCTTGCCCGACTGGAAAGTACTGTCTGAGCTCTGGACCGCAGAGCACTCTCCTCGGAACCAGGGCAGAGGCACGGAATAGAGTGATCCAAAAAGTAAACAGTGCCCAAGCCCCGGAGGTGAAGCCAGTGACGTGCTTCTCACCTAGTTAGTGCTCTCACTGGCCGCTGCCCACCCAGAGGAGAGAGGGAGCGCAGACAGAGCCTGCGTGAGTGTGACCCTTCGATTTTGGTTTTGCTTTGGGTGTCCCCTGACAATGCTCAGGGGTTCCTCCCGGCTTGGCAATCAGAACTCACTTCTGGCGAGGTCCTGGAGATGGTACTGGGTGTCAGGGATTGAACCCAGGTCGGCCGCGTGCAAGGCAAGTGCCTTCACTGCTGTACTATCTCTCCGTTCTCCAGAAGTGTGGCCCTGAGAAATCAAATTCCACATCAGAAAAGGAAGGGGTGGATGGTGTTCCACTTTTCTTTTGTATTTGTCTGTACTTGAATACTTTTTAAACTAAGCATGTATTATATCTGCAATTAAATTTGGTTTTATTTTTAAAAGTTAAGAAAGAAGAGACAGAGAGAATACAAGTCACTCCACTTTCTGAGCAAAATATGAAAGTTTGAGTAAGGCGTGCTAGAAAATCCAGCCAAATAAGTGAAAACAGGTAGATGCCACTTCCAGATAAAGGCCTTTCTGTGGAAAGTTGAATTTCCATTGTCTTGAGGAGGCTAAATAAGACTTTATCATCAACAGTCTGGTATAAAGAAAAGTGAAGGAAATTTTTCTGTCACAAATTTGTTGGCTGATAGGGACACTCCATTCCGTACCCAAGGAACCCTCTCCTTAACAAGCAGTGTGAAGACAGAAACTACTTGAGAGCCCTGTCTTGGAAACACCCTTATGGTTTATGAAAGCATGTCTTGGATGGATCCAATTATAACTCAGTAGCTGTAAATTACAGGATGACAGATATTTATGTCAGAAATAATCAGGAGCTTTGGCTTTTACAAAAGGGTAATTTGATATTTGATCCCAGAATAGACCAAGTCTAAAATTTTGTCTCAAAATAAAATTGTTTATTTTCCATAAGGATGCTCACTGCAGGGTTCTTATAACAGGAAATCATATAAGCATAAATCCCACATTGCTCTTACAGGTAATGGATTCAATAAGTGTGCTTTGATGCCATCATGAAATATATGTGAGTAAAATAGAAACAATGTGAAGAGGTGGAAAATGTTTCTTTATGAATGTGTATGTGACTTCACACAAAATATGACTATATTTTTGTCTAATAGTGTAAAAAGTAGAGACAGAACAAAATGTTGACAGTCATTTCTGATTGCATGAGTGACTCCGTTTCTTGTTTTTCTAGATTTCCTATAGTGGGCACTTGAAAATTCACTGTCACTGTATCACTGTCATCCCATTGCTCATCGATTTACTTGAGTGAGCACCAGTAACGTCTCCTTTGTGAGACTTGTTGTTACTGTTTTTGGCATATTGAACATGCCACGGGGAGCTTGCCAGGCTCTTCCGTGCAGGCAGGATACTCTCAGTAGCTTGCTGGGCTCTCCGAGAGGGAAGAATGGTTTAGCACCAGGTTCCCCATGAACGTGCTTTGCGTGATGGGTGAGGGGGGGCGCCGCCTTTCTGGCCGTGATAGGGGACACTAGAAAATTAAATAATAATATACATTGTTTCATAACTATGTTTTAAACACAAGCATAACATTTTGTCAGTGGTGTTATTTACTATGATTGTGAAATAGTCGTTTATGCACTTTCCCTCCACTGAAGAAATGATATCAAAGTTTTGATGAACACTCTTCCTGAAGTTGCCATGTGTATGTGTACCTGTGTGTTGTGTGTGTGTGTGTGTGAGAGAGAGAGAGAGTGAAAGACAGAGAGAGAGAGAGAGAGAGAGAGAGAGAGACTGAGGCAGAGACAGACAGAGGCAGATGGGAAAGCAAAGAAAGATAACAGAACATAGACTAGGGGCAGACACTTTTCATGACGTTGCTAGTTCAGATACTGCCATGGTACCTGCGTGTGTCCATGTACACATGCCCCACCTTGTTTGTTGCACCTGATGCTGGTGACCTCTAAGGCCCAGGGCACCAGATGGCCGTCTGGAGCCCACAGTCACCACACTCTTGAACTCTTCTGAGTGCAATCTCAAGAATTGCCACAATTAACCGCATGTCCAGGTTGTGTGCTCAGATCAGATGTTCCACGGTTCCTGCTGGTTCTCTAAGTTACCTGCATGGCTTATATGACCAGAACATCAGGTTTGTGCATTTAGATTTTCTGGGAGTCTAAAACTAATTACAGACCCTCAGTAGAAAGAGAGGTTGCATAAAATTCTTTTTGACACAACTTACAGACTGGTGATGAGTGAAGGCTAAAAAACTGGAGCTATAGAGTAATATTTATTATCATCTTAAATCCACCTGTGGCTAGGAAATCATAGGCTCTGATGACATACTGTTACAATCTTAGACTAAAAAGTATCTTCTAGAGGCTGGGAAATAGTCGAGTGGTTAAGACAGAGCCCTAGCATGTACCCACCTGGGTTTGATTCCTGGCCCATATGGACTCCTGAGCACTGAAGGATGAGCCCTGTTGTCTCATGCACCTCAGGCTTAAGAGCAGCTGGTCCAGTTGAGTGGCTACTGCCAGAAGTGACTCCTGGGTCCCTGAACTCTGGATCCCCCACAGATGTTTTCTAAAGAAAGTATACTGCATTGCTTCTTGGCCTTTCGGCTAAGATCAAGTGTAGTATCTGTTCTTATCAGTTTAGAGACAGTATACTGCAATATTCATTTAACTCGAACTCATTAAAAATTACTTAATGAGCATTGTATTATCACATAAGTTTTAACGTACTCTCTAATTCTTGAATTTGTTTTCTATAACTCAAATTAAGTTCTGTCAATGTCACTGTCATCCCATTGCTCATCGATTTGCTTGAGCAGGCACCAGTAAGTTCTCCATTGTGAGACTTGTTGTTACTGCTTTTGGCATATTGAACACGCCATGGGGAGCTTGCCAGGCTCTGCTGTGTGGGTGGGATACTCTTGGTAACTTGCCGGGATCTCTGAGAGTGACAGAGAAATTGAACCTGGGTCATCCGCATGCAAGGCAAATGCCCTACCCACTGTGCTATTAAATTAAGAAGGAGTTTTTTTTTCTGATCTAGTAGCTTTTCATATTTTTCAGCAATGCTAAACTTTTGGAATCTCAGTTATTTCACATGGACATCTGGATTAAGCCAATTATATATCCTTCGCATTCAATACATGAGCAAGCATCCATAAAGAATGACATCTGCTGTTTGGTTAATTGCTCTAATATCTGGGAGAATATAAAATAATTTTTTATTTTTGCAACTAGTGTAACTAAAACAGAAATCTGGAATTATCATTTCCCATAATCCTTTCCTGGTGCCTATTTATACTCCAAAGTTATTGAAGGGAAAACATTACCGATAGTACTTTTTATAAGAATAATGATCTCACTATTTCAATGTATGTTTAATTTCCTGTTTTTTCAAATGACAGCTATCATCATTTGGCAGACACAAAAATTCTCACTTTGAAGATGGACTTTTTTCAATGTTCAACAGATTTTTCTGAAAAGAAAATAATGAATTGTAATTTGCAAAAAAAGTGTAGCTAAAAATAACTGCAAAATAATTTGTCTGAGGATAATGATTAAAAGAATTCCTCTTGTGCTTAGTTCAATCATAGATATAAAGTCTACAAATAAATACCTAAAAGCTAATATTACTTTAAAAGTGATTATTAAGTGCCTTCAAATGTAATTATTAAGTGACTTTTAAAGCAATACTTTCTTTGATTAAATGCCATTTCTTAGTAACTGGAGCATAAATAGCTGAGAAAGTTTTAAGCAAACCCTAGCGTTTGTGCTAATCAGACTTTCTACGTGAGACGATAATACCGCCTGTTCTGAATCACTCCTGAGAGCAAGGGGGTGACAATGTCGCTCAGACGTCTCCTGGTTCTGCGAAATCCAGGGCTCCGTTTCAAACTGGCACATAGACCAGCTTCATAAAAGGTCTCATTTGTTCCATCCTCTCACTACAGTTTAAAAATCCCTACCTTGAAAGTTAGCATAAAATTCTTAAAAAGCAAAAGAAAGGAAATAATTGAATTAAATTTAACCTTGGAAGAGCCAAAGGTTTGCTCTGAACTCTCTAAGGTGCAGTGACTCAGGATCAGGTTACAGGGTGAGCGGGTCCCAGGGAGACAGTAGATTCAAACCCCAAACAAGGCTTCTGCATGAAAGCATGGCGGGCAAGGCAGCCTGGAGCATGCTCGGTTCACTCAGAATCAGTGCTCATTACGCTTCAGGATACATTTGATTGCTCTCAAAGTCTCGACAAATGTACTGTGAGAGCAACAGTGCTATTACTGCTGATCACAGCCAGTGCTTCCTTGGGACTGAGAAAATTCACTCCTCTCTGGGGATCAGGGATGGGTCCATTGGAGAGTTACTGCTGAAGGAGAGGGTTCTTAGAACACCTGGAGAACGCTCACAGAGGGCCGGGGCATCAACACTAGACGCAAAACAATAAAAAACAAACCGAAACCAAAGTCATCTAGTGCTTGGACATCTCATATGTTTGCAAGCTTAGTATGTTATACCTTATGTTAGTACCTTAGCTAGTAACAATACATTATTTACATCTCACTTTTATGGTCCCTCAGAGAGAATACAGATGTCTTCTCAATATCAGAACTATAAGAACCAGCTGCCAAGATACTCAATTATTATTCTGTGTGTGTGTGTGTGTGTGTGTGTGTGTGTGTTCAGAGAGGTTACTAGGGGACACACCCAGTGGATGCTCAGGGCTTACATCTGGTTCTGTACTCAGGGATCATTCCTGGGGGGACTGTGGGGAGGGTATGGAAGCTGTGCGTGGAATCCAAGTGGTTCTCTTGGAAGACAAGTGGACCTTTCTCTCTACTATCTCTCAGGCCAAATTTTAGGCTGCCCAACCAGACAGCACTGTCTTAGGCCATTCTCTTTGTTGTAGTGGTCTCTTTATTCACTTAAACTTTTTTTTTTATTAGAGAATCACTGTGATGTACAGTTACAAACTTATGAACTTTTGTGGTTGCATTTCAGTCATACTGTGATCATTTGCCCATCCTTCAACCAGTACCCATTCACCTCCACCAATTATCCCTCTATCATTGGGATGATGATATCATCATCATCCCTCAACACCCCCACCCCATCCCTCACCAGCCCACCCTGCCTCTGTGGCAGGGCATTCCCTTTTGTTCTCTCTCCTTTTGGGTGTTGTAGTTTGCAATAGAGGTACTGAGTAGCCTTCATGTTCAGTCTATAGTCTACTTTCAGTTCGCATCTTCCAACCCGAATGGGTCCTCCCAACATCCTCTACTTGGTGTTCCCATCTCTATCTCAGCTGCCTTTTCCCCCAGCATGTGAGGTCAGTTTCCAAGCTGTGGGGCAGACTATAAGGATCAGGAGGTCACTGAAACTTTTTTTTTTTATTGAAGTAATATTACAGTAAAACATGAAATGTTACAGATTAAATGCTGTGATGTTTCAGTTGTACATAGTTTAATTCTTTCAAAAAATATATTATAAAAAACTCTGATTTACAAAGTGATTCATTGTTGAGTCTTAGGTACACAATATTCCAACACTAATCCACCAAACTAGCACCAGTGTCTCTCCACCCGTGTCCCCACGCTACCTGTTGCATACTCCCTGTCTTGACCAGAAGCACGTCCCAAGTCCTGAGGTTGTAGCTCGTCTGTCCTGTGTCCGGTGCTGAGTCTGTGCTCAGGGTGTCGAGCCGTACCACTCTCCCGCGTCACAGCACACCCGAGGCCCTGCCACGCTCTCCCCACTACTTTGCTTTCTCTGTTTCCTTTCCTCCTTGATTTGTTTATTTCTCTGTTCTCTTCCATTATTCCAGCATCCAGGGTGGTCTGGGCAGAAGCCAGAAGAGGAAGGACAAACCCAGGATGGCCTCACTTACTTGTGGTATATCGAATAAATGGATGGAAACAAATACAATGTCCTAGACTGGCTGGGGCAGCCTCGCAGGAGCCCAGGAGGAAGACGGACGGCTGTGCAGAGGCGGGGGCTGCGGAGTGCTGAAACTTATTTGTGTGCTTTTCTATTTCTGCACTTATCTATCAATATCTCCAGTTAGTTTTTGGTTCGGGACCTTGCCTGGTCCCTGCAGGGCTGCTCCCGGGCCTGGCGGGACAGAGCTTGTGTTCAATCCCTCGAGCTGTCTTTCTGGTCCTGATTCTCGATTTAGACCAAGAAGTCAGTTCACAGATGTGAATTTTGGCCAGCGTAAGAGTTTCTGGTGTCTCTGAATGGAACAAACTTCTTATCCCTGGAATTCCTCAAGCCTGGGATGAATTCCTCCGTGAGGTCGGAAATGGGTTTCTGTGCTTTCCAGCAACATCCTAAGAGGGCTGTGGAAATTTACATCTAAATTATAGCCCCCTCATCAGATATTTCAACCAATTGGATTTTGTGGAACTATGGCTCTATACACACATTTATATTATATGTTATAAACTAAAATTATATTAGCTCTGTGTTCGGTTATATAATTTATATAAGCATTATTACACAATAAAGATTCACATATGCATATATACATTTCTTACATCTTCAAATTACTCAGATGTTTATAAAAATTTACTATGTTTAAAATGTTCTATATATTTATGTTTATATGTACTTCTACACAAACATAATTTATGTGAGTTCATCTTTGGAGATATATAATGCATGCATACACACATAAACTAATATTTTTATATTGCTTAAATGTATTTAATACACATCCATAAAATATAGCCAAGAAAAATTATTATAAATATAAACTATGTATGAATCAATACATGCAACCTAACATATATTTGTATATGTAAATATGGATTCTCTATGCTGAATATAATGTAGAACATACACCCAGCTAAAAGTAGTTTTTTTGCTCCTGTGAGAAGCTTTGGAGAAATATTCTCTTGCAAACATAATTGCTGCAAAATCACTCCAGCCAAAGGCCAGGGTCATGTCCTTATGAAACCACAGCCTGGCTGAAATTACTTTTTCTGACAGTCAGCTTTAAGCCTTCAACAGATATTTTTTTTAGTGAGTTTTTCTTCATTGAACCACAGTCCCCTTTAGCCCCGGAAGTAGTTCCTCATAGCCTCCAGGCTCTTGCGGCAGTAGCCTGTGCTCGGCCTTAGCAGCCCCCAAGTTGACACAGATAAGCTCCGTCTTCCACCCATCCTCTGTCCAACCCCTTTGGGGTCTTCTGAGAGGGGCTGGGCATTAGTCCTCTGTTGGGTCGGAGTGATGGACTCTCCCACCCATTTCTTTTCCTGGAAAATTAACGTCAAGAGAGAATGCTCTGATTTTTCTCCTGCTCTTGCTACTTTGCCTTACCAACAGGAGTAACGTTGATTTATATATTCTGTGGGCTGCAAGGGACAGCGTTATACTTGGCATCTACGTCCGATATAGTAGCTTCACCACCGGAAGCCAGTTTCCATTTCTGCCATGGAAACCCATTTTTGCATCTTATCCCTCCTCTGCTAGCTGCAACCTTGTTTGTCAGAATCCACCAGTGTGCTTCTGTTTTCTCTTGTTTGTATGCTCTGTTTCTGCATCTTCCACATACTATTGAAATCATAGTATTTGTTATTTTCTGTCTGACTCATTTTACTTGGCAAAACACCCGGAGTTTCTCTCTATAGCTCTGCACATGGCTTGTTTTATTTATTTATTTGATTTTTTTTATGGCCTTAGCTGAATTTTGTTCCATGGTATAGATTCACCAAGTCTTTAAGCAACACCCAGTGGGGCCTTGTATCTTTAACGCATTCATCCTCCCCATGTCACTTGAACAATCAATGCAAGGTGTGTTTGCACTTAAAGTAAGTACTGATGGATATGCATTAAATGAGACTACAAATTATTTTCTGCTATTTGCTTTATTTTCTGTGTTCTTTTTTTATTGTTATCTCTTCCCCTGAGGTTTGACGGCTTTATTTAGTGACAAGCTTATGTTTACTTTTATGGTTTTGTGTTTGAGCACTTAGGCTATATTCTGTGTGCATTTATTTTGATAACTGCAATAGTTTTAACTTAAATGTACAACTTTGTTTGGACTTGACATCTCCTTAAATTTGGCAGATTAAAGAGTTTTACATTTTTGCTTTTTTCATCTTCACGCTCATTATGCATGGTATTGATTTACTACTTTTATTGTGCATTTACCCTTTTCAGTGAAAATTCTTCTCACATATGTTTTCTGGTTGATACTGCCATTTCGTTTCAGCTTAGCAAAGACCCCTTAGCATTTTTTGCAAGAAAAGTTCAAAGATGATGAACTCAATTTTTGCTTGTCTGGGAAGCTCTTCACGTCTCTTTCAATTCTAAACAATACTCTGATAGGTTACAGAATTACTGGTGAAACAGTTTTCCCTTTAACACTTCAATGATGCTGTTTTATTTTCCTTTGGTATGCAATAGTTCTGCTTAAAATTTTGCTGATTGCCTTAATAAATTTTCCTTGAAGGGCTGGAGCAATAGCACAGCGGGTAGGGCGTTTGCCTTGCACACAGCCCACCTGGGTTTGACTCCTAGTATCCCATATGTTCCCCTGAGCACCACCAGGGCTAATTCCTGAGCGCAGAGCCAGGAGTAACCCTTGTGTGACCCCCCCCAAAAAAAAGAAATTTCCCTTGAACTTAAGACGATTTTACTTCTCTAAGATCCGAATATCTCTTTTGTTTGTCATTTTGTGATGTCTTAGAAATTCAGTCTTTAATTTAGTTTCCTCTTATTTGACACTATTTAGATAATCTATACCTAGATGTCTCTTTCTATTCCATGAAAAATTTCTGTTTTCTTCCAGTCCCTTTAACTTTTTTTCTCTTCCTTTCTGTCTTTTCCCCCCAAATCCCTATAAAGTGAATATAATTTCTTTTGATATTATCCCAGAAGACCAAAAAAAAGGTATCCTACTAAAATTTTTTCCCCATTTTGTTGTTTTGGTAAGTTCTATTTCTTTTTATTCCAGCTAATTTGTTTACACCCCCCCTTTTATACAGTTTCATTCACTATCCACACAAATAGAGATAGACATAGGTATATAAATGTGTTTGTACTTGTATGAATAAGCAAAGATGATATCAATTTAAAATTTTCTAGTTTCTCCATTTTTCTCCTAAATCCAGTGAGTACCTTGATAACTATGCACTTAAATTCATCAGGGATTGCTTATCCCTGTGTTTTATTAAGACTATTTTTCTGGGGTTTTACCTCTTTGTTTATTTGAGATAATATTTTGTTTCCTCATCTCTTCTTCTTTTAAATAAAGCACCTTTGGAAAATACAGCTCCGTTCTTTAAAGATAGTGTAATATTGTCTTATGAAGCAAGACATGGTACTCATGGAACCAAATATGAAGATGGATCAAAGTCGACCCCTTGAGTCCCCTGATGAGCCCGGATGGCTCCAGAGCTCCCTCCAAGGAAGCTGGAGGAACCCTCGGAATACAGGGGCTCCATCGTTTCTTTCCATGAGAGACTAATGCCAGCACCGTATATTCTGGGTTTCCTCAGGTCTTGCTCTTGCACGCTCTCTGATCTTCCATTAAAGCTTGCTCCATGACCACTGGATTTTGCTCCAAGAAGCCCTGCTATTCGGTTTCTCTCCTGAATGTACACATTCTCAAACACTCCTGGTTTTGCAGAGCCCTGCCTCTGGCTGTGTGAAACCCCATCCCCTCATCACCAAACATTTTGCCTTGGGACACAGAAGCACCATATTCATTCCTGCCAAGTATCCATTTCCTCCCTTGATGCCTGGCGCCCTCGACAGCGGGGCCCACTGTCTGCACCCTTCCCCATGCAGGGAAACATTCCTTTTGTTCACAACAGTGGTGTTGTGTTATTGCTCCAGCTTACTTGACTTCGGGAGAGCGCTGCGGGGCAATTCCTGCCTGAGCCTATTGGATTAGCGAGACCGGCAAACCTACTTTGCTTTCTATTTCGCATTTAGAAACTATTTCCAAATCCGAGAGACCTTGGAACTGCTGTTTCTCCAGAATCATTGCTAGAAAGTTGAAAAACATCCACTGTGGTCCGGGACTTTCAAACCTGTTGTTTGATTTATGCCAGGGAGACGCCTCCTTAAGAAAGCTGACACAGGTACCTATTCCACATTGTCTCTTGGCAAAATCTTCAGGCTGTATGCCTCTATCAAAATAATCCTTTATAAAGGAAGGACTAATAGTACAACTGGTAAAGCACTCGCCTTGTGTGCAGTTGACCCGAGCTCGATTCCCAACATCCCATCTGTTCCTCTGAGTGCTGCCAGGAGTGATCCTTGATTACAGAGACAGGAGTATTCCCTGAGCATTGCTGGGTGTTCTCCCCAAAAACAACAAGCCAGAAGCTTTAATTGCCCCCACTGTGTCCACACGGTAGAAATATATTCTCAAGTACATGAACTGGAAGACATGAATGGGCAAATAAAAAAATATTACAAGGTTCGGCAATTAAACGCAATGTAAATTGATGTGAAACCACTAGGAGGGAAATAAAGTTGTATCCAAAATAAGAGGACTAAAAGACCAACAATTTTAAAAAGCATTTAATGAAAGTGTGAGCAATGGAGTTGAGATGCATAGAGATTGCCGTGGTAGGTGGAAATCTATGGTTTGTGTTTTTCCTAGTACTGTGCAAATTTGCTTGCACAGTCTCACTTCTATTACTCCAAGGCCGACAATGCAAAAGTTTTGGGCAAAGTAGGGCTATCGTGGCCATAGGCCCTGGGATAAGCTCCCCAGAAAACTGTCTACCATATCCTAGATTCAGTGTTTCCTCCTAAATAGTAAGGTGAGTGATAATCATATGGTGAATTGATAAACTTTAGATCCTAGGTACTGCAGAGATAACACAGCAAGTAGGGCTCTTGCCTAGAACACAGCCAGCCTGAGTTCAATCCCCAGCACTCCTTATGTCCCCTAAGTTTTGCTAGTAGTGATTCTTGAGGACAGAGCCAGGAGATACCCCTATCCATCATTGGGTGTGGCCCAAAAGCAAGCAGAAAACAGTAAAATAAAATTGAGATCCACATCACCAACACAAAGATTCTACTTACGGGCCAGAGCAATAAATTGGGTAGAGCGCTTGCCTTGTCTGTAGTGGACCCACGTTCATTCTCGGGGACTTCATGTGCTTCCCTGAGCCTGACAGGAGTGATCCCTTGTGTGCAGAGCCAGGAGCAAATCCTGAACACTGCCTGGCGCAGCTCACAAATAAGCAATAAAAAAAACAACCAACCCAATTCTGCCTGGTTGCATCTTACACCTTGGATGCAGCATGCACGTTCCCACTCATAGGAGGGGGTCTCTGGTGAAGGGGGAATAGATAAAGCATAGGAAAAGATCAGATCAGCAGGGTCAGGTTGGGTTGATAATGTGCTTTGTCGCCTTCTTGGCACTCATGTGTAGCAAATAATCACTTGATCTTTAGTGTCTTGAATGGTGCAGGTGCAGTTCCCTGGATCCTGGAGTGGAAGCATCAGGCAGACTTTAGGAAGTCAGAGACACTGGAGTGTAGAGCTTGGGGTGCTCAGTTTGAGAAGAACAGGACCCCTGTAGCCACATGACTGGCAAAGATGGGTAGGACACCAAGGGGTCCCTTCCTGAAGATGGCCTCGGAACAGAATTAGGAATAAACTCTAGACTACAAGGCCTCTCCAGAGGCTGCTCATATCTGCAACATTTCCCAGGTGTCAGTGGCCACAGAAACACATACTTTTAAAGCAGTTTTGCTTGGGAAAGTTTGAAAAAGTCTTGGGAACTGATGCAACAGAAAGAAGTTTGACAAAAAGACTCAAGGCTTCTCTTTACTTCCTTTTTTTTTTTTAAATGAGTCACTGAGAGTGCTCTGAAGTTCCAACTGGTTCCTGCTGGAGAGAGGTGATGGTGGCAGGGGAGAGATGAAGCGGGTCACTAGTAAATGCTTTAGAGCCAAAGAGAGATCAGTGACACGGCAGATGAATGTAACCGTGTCCCAATAAAATGTCACTTAATAAGAACCAGACCACAGGCTATATATACTTGGCCTGGAGTCATACTTTGCTGACCTAGGTCTAGAGTTGGGCGATTCTGGAGGTGGATGATTCTAAAGACTACCTTTATAAAGAGTTGGATGATTTTAAGAAAATAGCTTTTCTATTCACTCTCCATCATTTACATAGAGGACAAACTTAACTCCATTCTTCAGATACTTCACGTCCTTGAGACAATTCGCTTATGCCTTCATCCCCCAGCAATGCTGAGAGTCCTTACTGAATGCTGAGGACAGTGAGAAATTTCCGCAAGTTGATTAGTCCAGTGCTTAATCCTCATGGTAATAACTTTGTAAATCTCAGGCTTACATCTCCAGTCTCAGTTCAGGATGGTGTTGATTGCTTTAAAGGGAATGTTTTTTTAAAGGGAATGTTTAAAGGGGATTTACAAGCTCCTACAGTGTGTCCATAGCTCCATTTTGTAGCTAGTTCTCAATTCTTGATAACACGATTATATGAAAAAGGTAAAATATATGGAAAAGAAGTGGAGAGTCTTATACTTGCCAATGGTCCCCTTACTCAGTTCATTTTGCTGACTTGTAAGCTGTCACTTAAATGTATTTAAAAATCGCTAAAGTCATTCTGATTTTAGGAGGAAACTGTCTTATGCTTCTTAATGTCCTTTATATAGGACTTAGTACATGCAGATCCGCTGGAAGTATGAGCTGAATGAATTGATGTTACATTGTTTCTCTTGAGATGATTTTTAATTTAGGTTCTTTTAAGCAAAATGTGCTTCATAGCCTACTTTGATAAGAATGACACTCATTCTCATTTCTAAAGTGCTATATTCATTCCAGCATTTCTTTTGATCAGTTCATTTGGCAAAATATATGAAAGGAAGTATGTGAAATGTTCTCTAGACAGATTAAGGATAAGCATGAGTAATATATTGATTATTGCCATTGAATCTCTACTAAAGCCTTGAAAAGTCATTTTCTATCATTAAGAAGTGAAAACTTAAAGGTGAAAATGGGACCTATTAAAGTAAAAAAAGTAATGATTTGGAAGCTATGGAAAAATTGATTCCATTTCAGTGTGGAGAATTTCTATGCCTTTTTCTTTTTCCTCCTTTTCTTTTCTTTCCTTTTTTTTCTTCTCTTCTCTTCTCTTCTCTTCTCTTCTCTTCTCTTCTCTTCTCTTCTCTTCTCTTCTCTTCTCTTCTCTTCTCTTCTCTTCTCTTCTCTTCTCTTCTCTTCTCTTCTCTTCTCTTCTCTTCTCTTCTCTTCTCTTCTCTTCTCTTCTTTTTTTTTCTTTTCCCTCTCCTTTTTGTTTTTCAAACATACCTGGCTGTGCTCAGGTTTACTCCTGGCACTGTGCCAGGGATCTCTCCTGGTGAGGCTGGGAAGGCTCTATGGGATTCTGAGGATTACAGCAGGGTTGATCTTGTGCAAGGGAAATGTTCTAGTCACTGGGCAATTGCACCAGATCATTACACCTTTGTCTTAATCTCATGCCAGGAATGTGTTCTTATGTAAGAAAGATTGTAATTTGTTGCATGTAGATTTGATTCCTTCATTTTTTAATTTATTTTCATTGTTTTGCTTTGGGGTCACACCCGGCGGTGCTCAGGGGTTACTCCTGGCTCTGCACTCAGGAATTACTCCTGGCGGTAGTCGGGGGACCATATGGGACCATATGGGATGCTGGGGATCAAACCCCTGTTGGCTGTGTGCAAGGCAAATGCCCTACCCACTTTACTGTCACTCCAGCCCCCTAGAGTTGATTCTTTATACAAATAATTTGCTGGAAAAAAAAGCATTATTTAAACTGAAGTGATTGTAAGTGTCAATCTGTATTTTGCTTTGCATAGATGTATATTTAATTCTGAGAGACAATGCATAAGAGAACAAAAGCAACGCTGTTAGAGAACAATGCAGAGACAATTGGCCATAATCTCTCGAGTGTCCGGGCACGCATCCTCCCTGTGTGTGTTTTCTTGGGTACCCTTCTCTTAGGAAACGGATATCAAACCAGTCTTCTACAAATACCACCTGAGGTTGGATTTAAGTAGGATTTTATTCATTGTAAAGTGTATATTTATGATGGGTTCAAAAGCCTTAGTTTCCTTTTTAGACTTGCATTAGTTATTTGGCAGAAATTCCACATTCTTCTCTTAATGATATTTGTATCACTTTATTTCCTAAATGGTATTTATTGTATTTTCTTCTCAGAAGAGAATTTTATTACCTTACAGTTACTCAGACAGTAGGTCAGAAACTAGGAACAATAAGTAATACATGCTCAGTTTAATTTCATACTACACTTATTTTTTCCTCACTGTTCCTTTATGGACCCCACTGAGAGGATTCGGGAAGAGTGGAAGAGGGTACTATGCCTTCTTCCTCAGAATCTTACTTTTGACTCGTCTCCACTGCTGGCTCATAAAAAGACCTATGCGGATAGTATTTTACAATCCAATAAAAATATTTATAATCCTATGTTCCATTGTTCTAAAATGGGCGCATTTCTCCCAATGGTTTCAGATGTAAGTGTCCACTAATATTTGACTTCTCCTTTGAGAGTGCCAGAGAGTGGGCAGTGTGGCAGGCTCGCACATGTAGTAGTAGAAAGTGCAGAGAGAGATTGGTCAATTCATCAAAAGATAAAGCCTGGTGGCCTTTGGCTCTGCAGCCCCGATTCTAGGAATTTATCTTGCTGAAACAGAAATACAAGTGGCAGAACCCTATGCGTAAGGCTTATCACTGATGCACTTCAATAGCTGTGATTGTATACTCCATCAAAGTCGAAGGGCTCCATCATTAAATGGTGCTGTACCCATGTCAGGGAGAGTAGGCAGGTGTTTATAAAAGTCAAGGAAAGAGGCTGAAGAGATAGTGCAGCAGGTAAGTTGCTTGCCTGGCATTAGGTCTTAAGGTTTGATCTCTAGACCCCAATATGGGGTCCTGAGCACAGTCCCTGGAGTAAATTCTTCAGTATCAATGGTGCGGCCCACACCATCCTCTCAGAAAGTCAAAGGAAGAAACAATAAGTAGAAGAAAGAAATGGAATGAAAATCATAAACTTAAAAATTTGTTCTCAGAACCAGCCATGTAACAGAAGGCCAAAGACTGGTCAGCACCAGGTGAGAGAGGAGAACGCTCCATGCACTGAACACAGCACCCTCACAGTACCACCCCGGCCTTCTGCAGAACCAGGGCCCTTGTTGATCATGTATTGAGACTTTTCAAGAGCTGGTGGCCTAGATTCAGGTGCTAATAGGTGTGTGTGTGTGTGTGTGTGTGTGTGTGTGTGTGTGTGTGTGTGTGTGTTGAATATTTTTATTTTACTTAAGTGTTTTTAAATACAGTGTGAGCCAAGCACAATATGTGTGTGGACACCTCTTGGCCCAACACCATGCCACTTCTGTGATCTAGACACTGAAAAAAAAAATCATGACGGCAATATAATCTACAAAGGAGGTTTGGAAAAGGTTTTATGGAATGATATTTCACTTTATACATTTTTCCATCTTTTGATCATATTTTTTTGTTTTTACCAAATTTACAATCAATTTCCATGGCTCATGCTGGGAGGGCCCTTAATTTATAGGAAAAAAACAATTTTGCTATCCGCATCTTTCAAATGAATGTGCTGTGCTCCATTTTGTTCAACTTTTGTTTCTTTGTTTTGTGCTGCTCCCAGCGGTGTTCACGGCTTATTCCTGGCTCTGTGCTCAAGGGCCGCTCCTGGCAGTGCTGAGAGAACTTCTTGTTGCTGGGAAATCCAACCAGAACCAGCCACACACAAGCTCAGTGCCCGAAACTTGGTACTGTCTCTCCCCTCATTAAAAAAGAAAATCTGCAATAGATTAGCCTGTTGTAAGTATACTTACAATATCAATAACTTATAAATTTCAAACTACAATATTATTGTAAGCATACTAAAATATTAATAAACTAAGACTATGAATAAAATAAAATTACTCATAGACTTATTATTGTACAGTATATTAGTCTATCTAATCTATTGATAAGATATAAATCAGGTTTCTTTTCCCCCAGTGCTCCATCTATAATGTTAGTCACTCATTTCTTCCTTCTGTCTGTCCATCCCACCATCATTTGGAAATGCCAAGGAGCAAGTAAAAGTGAAGACAAGTTTTTAAATAGAGATTTTCAGCATATGCTCCTTTATTTAATCGTCACAAATACCAAAATATGTCTGCCTTGGAAAGGATATCCACAGAAAATATTTAATAGTCTCGTAATTGCTTTATTAACATCACTAGGCTCTTGGGAAAAACACTAATCTTTCCATTTGCTCTTTCAAGAATGCATTTTAGGGACCTTTTGCTCTAGTGACAAACCTTCAGAGTTTAGAGGTCACCTCTAGCTTTAATAATGGGTAAAACAACGGGTTATATAGATGTTTAAACATTCAGATATGGCCTCATCACATTTTGTTTATTTGCTTCCTTTCCTCATTAAGATATTAGTTTCTGAAATATTTTAGAATTTAAATGAGTTTTCAAAGTGTTTTAAAAAATGAAAGAGAGGGGTATTCATGATTCAAATTTTGAAATACATAACATTTATTTTATAAGCAAAAGAAAGAGATCTTCTGACCCCATTGTCAACTTCCTAAGATTGCTTTACCAAGAAAAATAAACTCTCCTTGTGAATTTTGCTTCCTGAAATCGCCAATATCCATTTCAATTGGGAAAAACCCAGCATAAATGCCCTTAGCTGGAAGATAAACCCCCCTCTTTCAAAAGAAAAGCAAATGTAAACAAATCAAAGGCTGAATGCAAAGAGTCACTTAGGTATTTTAAACACAGCTAGCTAAATTTCAAAGCCAGTTTTTTTTTCACCACTACAGATTTTTATCTTTGGGGAACCTGTCTCTTTACCTGAAAGAGATCTGCTATACTTTGTTCCACTCAGAATATCAACTCTGCTTTCTGCTTTCTCAGGATGCTTTGGAGAAGTTGTGAGGTAGTGAGATTTCTCTGAGTCTTTCATGAAGTGTGGTCTGTTTTGGGGTCTCTGGAATTCCCCGACCCTCTGGAGTCAGGGAATCTGTCTGGGTTACCCAACAGACTTTGGAACCAAGACACATTGAGTTGGACCCCAAATATCCACCTCTTCTTGGTTTGTGACACAGCCCTTATTGATTCTGATTGCCCTTGTCCTAAACTGAAATCTGCATCGTCATTGTAAGAGACAAACACACACACATACACACACACACACACACACACACACACACACACACAGAAAGAGAGAGAGAGAGAGAGAGAGAGAGAGACAGAGAGACAGAGGAGAGATCCTGCCTGACAGAGAGGAATTTGTGTGTGTATTATTATGATAATGGTAATATTGCTAGTTGGTACAGTATTCATTTCCCTGTTGGAAGAACACTATTATTTAAAGCAATATTAACATATTTATAAAAGCCAGTTGTTGAGTGTTTAGGGTCCAGTGGAGCTATTCACATAGACTAAGGCAGAGTTCATGCATTTGAACACTAATTTTGAAGAGTTCCTAGAGACAAGTTTTGGAGGAGAAACAAAAATCATTGCAAAGTACAGGAAGTTCTTTACATCATCTTAAAAATAACAAAAAGGAACAGAAAATACACGATCTTCAGCTAACATCAGGAAAGCCTCATTTGGTTTTGTAATATTAGGTTATTTAATCATCTTGGAAATTCTCTGCTGTGGTTTCTATTATTTCTGTTGCATTTTAAAAAGTAGAGACACAACAATGTTTACTTATTTATGTCCTTATTTATGTCCTTATTCTCATGAAATTAATGCTAAAATTGAGTTTCAAATGTGAGGGACTGGAACAGATCCACTCAGGTAGGGATGGCGGTCCCCTGGGGTCCTGGCAGGCAGCTGGGGGTTCATGTGCCAGGAGCAGAGGGTGTACCATGCGTGGGAAGGGCAGCGAGAGTCTCACAGGTCATAACCCCACACTGGCCAAGCCCCAGAGCTCAGCCGTAAGAAAGTGGCAAAGCACTCTAGGGCCTCGGGCATGGCGGAAACCAAGTCCAGCTTCGGAAAGACGACTGCTTCTTTGGGACGCCTTGTGGAGAGACCCTGCATTGCCCCATGTTGGAGGATGGATTTGTGGCCCGGTGATAGTTGGTGGTGGACCTGTGATGAAGACTGTGGGGCAGCCAGGAGTTATGTGGAAGATCTTTGTAGTTTTGAGTTTGGGGCCACAGTCATCAGTGCTCAGGGTCTATTCCTGGTTCTGGGCTCAGGGATCTCCCCTGTCCTTGCTCAGGGAATTGAAATCAGTTGACCACTTTGTTCTCTGCAGTCCTACACACAACTTTATTGTGAGTTTAAACGACTCTTAAAAAGAAAGGTCACTTTTCTAGATGTTAAGTTATAGGGACAAAGGCAGAAACAGAAAGAAAAACAAAGAAAAAGAAACAGAAAGAAAAAGAAGCAAAAAGCCAACAAATCACGGTCATTCTCCAAGTGAAAAAGCATTGTGCCCTGTATCAGACATGGGGGGTGAGGGGGGGAGTTGCAAGTATTAGGATCTGGGGGCGTTTAGAAGACAGACATAAATACAGTGTGCAATAGTCATCACTTATTATATTTGAAGCAATGTTTCTATAATCGTGTTCGTGTTTATGGTTTGGAAGAGCATGCGCATCTGTGCTCAGGGCTTACTCCCAGTTCTGTGCTCAGGGACAACTCCTGGAGGGGTGAGGGAGACCATGTGTGGTGCTGAGGATGGAATCTGCATGCAAGGCAAGTGTGCTGCCTGCTGAACTTTCTCTCTGACACAATGTTTATAATTTCTTTGCACCTTCCATCAAAATTCCCGAGATGCTCTCCACTGTGTGTGTGTGTGTGTGTGTATTACTGTATCACTGTCATTCTGTTGTTCATCAATTTATCAATTTACCCTAGGGGGCACCAGTAACGTCTCTACTACACTCAGCCCTGAGATTTGAGCAGCCTCTCCTTACTCATCTTTCCCGACGATTGGAGGCTCTTTCAGGGTCAGGGGAATGAGACCTATCGTTACTGTTTTTGGCATGTTGAATACGTTATGGGTAGCTTGCCAGGCTCTGCTGTGCAGGTGGGATACTCTCTGTTGCTTGCCGGGCTCTCTGAGAGGCATGTGTATTTATTACTGTATTTGGGATATGAATACACCATGGGGAGCTTTCCAGGCTCCCCCAACTGGGCAATAGACTCTCTGTAGCTTGTCAGGTTCTCCAAGAAGGAGAACTAAGGTATTAGATGTCGCGCAGATGCATTGCCTAGCTACTGGAAATGGGGGATCTGGGTGGAAGAGATACATATGTATCTATATGTATATAAGATATATGTATATGAGATATATGTAGGTATGTATATATACACATACAAACCACACACACATATATATATATATTTGAGTATATAAACACAGATACATATACACATATCTAATATATATTAGATATATCTGTGTGGACTGGAGTGAATGCATTTGCCTTACACATGGCTGACCTGGGTTCGATTCCTCCGTTCCTCTCAGAGAGTCTGGCAAGCTACTGGGAGTATCTTGCTCGCTCAGCAGAGCCTGGCAAGCTACCCGTGGCGTATTCGATGTGCCAAAAACAGTAACAAGTCTCACAATGGAGATATTACTGGTGCCAACTCAAGTAAAATCAACGAACAATGGGGCAACGGTGTGACAGTGCTATAGCTGTGTGTGTGTGTGTGTGTGTGTGTGTGTGTGTGTGTGTGTGTGTATATATATGTTTGAGTTTTATGAGAGAGCATGTATTATCAATAATACCTTCATGATTCAGGGCCTATCAGCTAGAAGAGCATCATCAACCTAGGGAGAGAATTTGGGGACAGTGAAGGGAAGAAGATGAGGAGTTTGGGAACATAAGTTTGAGACATGGCATGCCCGAGACACTAAGGACATTGTCGAAGGCCACACAAGTACAGAAGTCACAGTGAGGGTTTGGACGTGGTCAGGATCATCAACATGACTGCTCCTGGCCCAGGAATCACCACAGCTCTGCAGGGACTTCCCAACAGAGCAAATGTCTCATAAATGCTGGTGTCCAGAATGCAAGGATTCGTGAGGCCCAGTATGCCAGTCCAGAGGGCTGCCCTTTTCCTACATCTAATGTACTATCTGGAGTTTATTCACAGAAATAGAGACATTAAAAATGATTCTTCAGTCCTCAAATTAAAAAAAGTAAAAATATTAAGTAACGTGAAGTAAATATCCCTTCAACATGAAAAGTTGGGCAAGTTGGTGAAGACAGACAGCTACTGTTGTTTCCATTTATCATGCAGGCTCTAGAGAGAGCGATAAATTGGATTACACAGCATCTAGAAAATAATGGATACTGGGCCAGAGTGATAGTGCAGTGGGTGGGGTGTTTGCCTTGCATGCGATCGATCCGGGTTCTATCCCTGGCATCCCATAAGGCCCCTCAAGCCTTGTCAGGAGTGATTCCTGAGTGCAGAGCCTGCAGCAACTCCTTGGCACTGACAGGGATCCCCCACCCCGCTCCACCAAAAAAAAAAAAAACTTGAATATTACAGTTGAGTGTTTTGAAGTTTTGAATTCAACAATGCTAATGGAAAGTGTTGCACTAATCCTTTTTTGTAATGATTTTTTACATTGATTCCTATCAAAATCTCTTATAGAGCTTTCATTTGTGTGTTTTGAGGCTACTCCAAGAGATAATCAGGGTGTAATCTTGTGTACGTGCTCAGGACTCACTCCAGACAGGGCATCTTTGGGTACTGCCTACAGTGCTGGGGATAGAACCCAGGGTAGCCACATGCCAAGCAAGTATCTCAACTCTTATATTATTCCTCCAACCACCCCATAGTGCTTTTAAAATAAAGTTTTTCCGGGGCTGGAGCGATAGCATAGCGGGTAGGGCGTTTGCCTTGCATGCGGCCAACCCGGGTTCAAATCTCAGCATCCCATATGGTCCCCTGTGCACTGCCAGGAGTGGTTCCTGGGAGCAGAGCCAGGAGTGACCCCTGTGCATCGCCGGGTGTTTCCTAAAAAGCAAAAAATAAAATAAAATAAAGTTTTATATAAATAAAATAAAGTTTTCACCCTCTCCTTCTTGCTCTGTCACCACCCACTGCCTCCAGACTGCAGCACGCTCACCTCTGGCACGGGATGTGCTGGCTCCTCTTCTCTCTGCTAGACAAACAAGAGACTGTGACTTTTCCAAACTAACCCCAGATCAAACATCCCTGAGAAGCTGTGGTTGTCGCTTTCCTCTTCCACAGCATCTTGTGTGTGTGTGTGTGTGTGTGTGTGTGAGAGAGAGAGAGAGAGAGAGAGAGAGAGAGAGAGAGAGAGAGAGAGCAGGCATGCATGCTTGCGCACACACACTCTCGCACGCACACATGTGTGTTTGGTTTGAAGACCACACCATGCAGCACGTAGAGATTACCCCTGCCTCTGAGCTCAGGGGTCACTCCCGGCAGGGTTAGGGGGATCAAGCCCATGCTGGGCGTGTCCAGAGTAAGTGCCCTGTTTGCTGTGCTCTCTTCTGGCCCTCTGCAGCATCTTGCCCGTAGGGGCATGGCAAGTGTCCACCCCTCCCCCCCAACTCACCCCTCCTTTGAATTCTGTGTGAGTCCAATGCCTAATGGGAGGCCCTAGGCACTGCTGATTGAGTTAGTGTGTGCAAAATAAAGTCTCTCAATCCCATGACACAAATATGCGATTCCATAAAGAAGCTGAGTACGTGGTCATCAGGACTGAAGGAGAGCAAACAAACAGGATCTTCGTAAAGAAACAAATGTTGTGCAGGGGTTGGGTTTTAGGAAGAGCTGACAACTATTTTATTCATGAGTCTAAAATGTAGTGCAAAAGTCCTTTGGTTTACATTTAAGGATCAATGAAAAGTTTCTTCTTATGTCTCCTCTTGCTGTGCAATTTTGCAGTTATGTGAAATTTGGGGTTATGCTTTTCAAGAAGCAAATCAAGGTAGTTGTTAAACCAGCAGTTTAGTCTTTGTTGAATCATTTATGGGGGTTAAAAGAAGTATTCAAGATTGAATTTTTAATTAATAACAAAACACATAGTGCAGAGAGGCTTGCTCTAAACAGATAAATACAATAATTGACTTCATCCACCACAACCTAAATAATTGCAATGAATGTGAACCATGTAAAATTACCATTTTGGATGCAGAGAGAAGGTACAGTGTATAAGGCAGTGGTTTGCACGCAGGTGACCTGGATGGATCCCCAGAACCTTATGTAGTTCTTGGTAAAAATTACCAGGAGTGATTCTTGAGCACTGAGGCCCAAGTAAACACCCTGAACACAGCCAAGTTTGGTCCTCACACCATAAATAAATAAATGCATGAATCATCATCATCATCATCCCGTTGACTGTCGAATTTCTCGAGCAGTCTCAGTAACGTCTCCATTCACCCTAGTCCTGAGATTTTAGCAGCCTCTCTTTACTCGTCCTTTCCAATGGTGCCGCATTGGAAGCTCTTTCAGGGTCGGGAAATGAGACCAGCATTGTTACTGGTTTTGGCATATGAATACACCATGGGGAGTTTACCAGGTTCTCCTGTGCGGGCAGGGAACTTTTGGTAGCTTGCCAGGTTCTCCCCGAGGGTTCTCAAGAGGGGCCTTGAGCATGGCTGTTGCTAGGCTCCAGAGGTCTTTGGCCACAGGAGCTCTGCTAAGGGCAGGGAGGGAAACTGAAGCCCACCCCCTCCGAGGGGTCCTGGGGAAGACAGCCAGGCACAGGGGCTGTAGGAGAAATACTGGCAATATTCAGTAATACAAATTAGTACTAAAGATTATGCATTAGAATATTTTTCACTTATGCTTCTATGTTCAAGAACACAGAGCAACAGCACTTCCAGAACCCAACCCAGCCTCTGAATAGATGTGACATTATGGTACCACATCCTTGAACTTAGAGTCAGGTAGACATATGCCTGATCTGCCAGAGAAATACCGCTGGCTCTCTCTCCCCTTCTCTCTCTTCTTCTCTCTCCTTCCCTCCCTCTCTCTCTCTTTCTCTCCTTCTCTCTCTGTCTCCCTCCCTCCCCTCTCCTTCCTTCTCTCTCCTTCTCTTCCTCCCTCATCCTTCTCTCTCTCCCTTTCTCTCCCTTTCCCTCTCTCTCTCACACACATATACATAATTTTCATACGAATGTGTACTAATGGAATAATTTCATAGGCTCACAGCAGAGAGGGCTTTCATCATGTAATAAATGTGTTGACAAGACTATCATCACGAGAGGCAGCAACAGTAGGTGGAGAGACTGCATACATACATTTGCTGATGATTGTCCAGCCCACATGACCATTTTTTTTGGATGGTTTCTTAAATCATGAGCCAGAAACCTGCCAAGGCACATCTACCTCTCAGGAAGATTCAAATCAGGCCATAGGACAGGATGCTCAGGAAGTAAGGCTCATCTTTTCTCCGGGGCTGATGCCTCACCACGAAATTCAACAATTTCCTGAGCGTGACTAATTGTTCTTTGAAATTACATTTTTTAGTTGCCCTCTCTAGATTCACCGCTAAGGAGATGTTAGACTGGGGAGACTGTGGGCCAGGGGATGCGCCTCTGTTGTTGTAAGTGGATTCCCTTGCAACTCAAAGCAGCGCATGTTTCCAGAAGAACCTTTGGAGAAAGAATTCTTTCTAGCTTGCTGTCAATGCAGAGCTGTATAAGTGAACAGTCATAGTTTATTTTACATTATATATGGGTATATATACACACATGCATATCCATTCAGGAAAGGAAAAAAAAACCCTGAAGCAATATTCCAAAAACTGTGCTGTGGGATGTTATATGTCTGAGAACAAAGCTATGCACTGAAGCTAATGAATTATCTATGGGTCCAAGTTCAGATTTCCTATGTTTAATTAAGAAGAAGAATATATCCAAAGAAATAAATGCCATCTCTATTTCTTTGTCAGCTAACAAATGACATTACCAATAGATTTTATTTTATAAGATATACACACTGTTTTACCTTTGGTGGCCCAGAGAGTATTAATAGTCAGAAATAATGTAAATTCCAGTAATGTATATATGAAATGTATTGATGCTGTCAGTCTTTATTTATTTTACTGTACATAAAGTCTAGACAGAATAATAGTGCATTCTTTGCAGAGGCATGCATTTCAAAAATCATTGCATTTGCTGTAATGCCAAAACCTGGGTCTCATTCATAATATAATATATGTATATATATGTGTATAATCAACTATAAATATATATAATAAATATATAAAATATAGATGGTTTCCATCTATAAAGTAATTAGCCTCACTCTTTCCCCTTCCAATTCAGCTTGAACCTTGTATTCTCTATTATCAAGTAACCTTCAATTTGACCATTAACTCTCTCTGCCTTTCTTTCTTGTTCAATCTGCTTGTTCTAATTTATCATGCAAATATCGACCATTTTAAGTATTCCCCTTCCAATAACAATGTCATAGGAATACAGCTTGTGTCATTATAAAAACATCCATTTAAAAAAATCCTAATTCATTGCAGGTTCTCATCGAGCTGCTGCTGAAAATAGTCCCTCTAACCCTAAACTTTTATTATCCATTAGCTTAAATTCAATCTTTTTTTTTTTTTTAAAGCTAAAAGCCATAGCTAGAAAACCTACGTGTAAGGCAAAACAGAGCTCGGTCTTGACAAACCTGAAAGGACCAACTGACAGAGAATGAGGAAGCTATTAAATCTTCAAAGATCGAGTTTTCTGCCACCTGGGCCCCCTTTGCTCTCGGCAGCCCCCAGTACCCAGGATCAATCGCATATCCGTTCCCTCGGCTTCCCCCCTGCGCCTCCCGAAATGCAGCATGACGTCGTGGGTTATCGCTGGCCCTGGGACTGATTCAGAGCACACCGGCCCTCAACAGAAGAATATATATTTAAATTCCAGGCTCTCCAATCATTTAAACATGTCTATTTCCTCTCACCTTGCTCTTGATCTTGTCCACAGGAAATTGATTTTTACCTGACTGCCATGTCTTTAGGAAAAGGTGCTTTGTACAAACTTCTTTATCTCCTTTGCTGATGGTCATATTTTCTTGGTGCTCTATTTGTCTACCCTGATATTTCTTTTTTTCCTGTATGATAAGAAGGTTGTCTGCCAAATTGCAATAGATTTTCCTCTAATAGAGGGAGAGGCCCTATTTAGATAATCTTTATTATTGTGTTAACATTCCAAGAGAAAGTCTGCTTACATGGATTAAATGGTGTTTTCTTTTTTAATCTAGTTATTCAGCACACAATCAGAACTTGAGTTTTCCATCCTTCAGTGGAGGAGTATTTCTCCAAACAGAGAGACCCTATGTCTTTCTGGCAATATATGTTCTACAGGTGGGAGTGGTGGTTTTGCATCTTATTTCCGTAGTGTAGTTTGGCTAGTACAATTCATTTCTGGGTTAATTTTTATTTGGTTGGGATTTCTTAGGCCATAGCAAGCAGTGCTTAGGGCTTACTCTTGGTTTGTGTACCATATGTGATACCTGGCTGGGATCAAACCAAGGTCAGCTGCAGGCAAGGTAAAAGCCACTCCCTGTACTATTGCTCATGTCCAGAATGCTTTGTCCTTGCTTCTGTACCCTTACTTCTTATACACAAAACAGAAGGTAGAAATACCACTTTCTCATAATATTCTCTGAGAATTAAATGAGTTGATAGATATAAAGCTCTGAGATCAGTAGGTTAATTCAGTAGACAATCTACAAAGGTTGGCCCTTGAGACCTTCCTCTCAATGACTTCGACTCACTCAGTATTCATTTTGCTGTGCAAGTTTTGTCTTTAGGGAAAATGGGGCATTTTTGTTGCATCAACCGGATCCCCTGGTGATGTCATCAGAGAAATAGGATGGGAACTCCGAGAAGTCTGAGCAGCTCAGCGTCTACTACCAGAACCTACGGCCAATTTAAACAATCCTGGATCTAAACAACCGTGTGCTTCGCTGTGTTGTTTCTCCGACGAGGCCCACTGAGCAATGAAATCGGTGCCATGGCAGGAACGGCTCTGGCTGGCCCTTGTTTATGAAGTGGAGCGGAAAGGCAAGTACAGAAAGGCAAAGCCACAGGACGCTGGCTTGAATTGTGTGGATTGTGACAGTGCCACCTTGTCGAACACTGATCTTGCTGTTTTGGTTCCCATTGCCCTCCATGGGAAGAGGGCAGGGACAATGGCACAGACGTCAGAGGCAGGTGCAGGGTTCTGGGTTCCTGAGCTTTGCTCCTGTGATACTGATGTCCCAAAGCCTGAGAGGACGGTCCTGCTTCTGGGGACCTTTCAGGGCTCTAAGCATCTCTGCATTCTCAGGCGGTGGCACCCAACCACTGACCTGACAATGGCCAGGAGTAGCCCCTGGTATCCCCGGGCACTGAGGGGAGTAGCCACCATCCAGTCAAACCCACAAAAGAAACAGGAAATGAAATTGATACTGGCTGCATCTACCAAATGTTACCAAGCATTTGATATTATTAATTTTTTTGAGAAACTGAGGGTTATCTCCAAAGAGTTATCTATTGTTGGCTATCAACAGTTAGCAATAGACAACCCTTGGCCCGAAATTCTTCTCTGATTGTGAATTTATAAAAATAATTCTCAGGAAGCAGTTTGAGATTAAGAGCCTGGAACCAGCCACTTCCGGTGGGATCGATGAAACCACATGGTTCTCCCTACACTACCGGAAACAAGTCTTGAGGAGAGATGGAAGAAGCTACCAGACCCGTTCCTGATGCGATCCAAAAATATCTCCACCTCCAAAATAAGCAGAACTCAAGGTACAAAGGGAGAACAGCTTCATAAAGAACTGTCTTTCAGGACAGAAGATTCTAGAAAGAAATAAAGTAAGATGTTGATGTCAGGCATTGGGGCACTCTGCTGTCTTTCCCTCCGGGGTATGCTGAGTGCCATTATTATTAACTCAGCCCTACTCTCTGCTTCCACAGAGTTTTTAGATCCTTCCCCACTGACTCCAGTCACCAAGGAGACCACCCGTATCTCAGGCAAGGACAGTTGTGACGATCTCCCCCTCCCTGTGCCTCATCCACTCTCCCCTTTGGAACCCACCACTGAACTCGATCTCCAGCAGAACTGAAATCCTAAATGGTCATATTTTACTCTTGCAAGAGAATAAGCGTTCGGGAATGGTGGGGGTGATGCCTCAACGGAGCAAGAGAGCTGAGTCCAAGTCTCGTGTCACTTCACTGTGTCCTTGGGCTAATCCTGATTGACGTCCCTCTTCTGCTTCTGTTTCCTGATCGGTCAGGTTGTTTCAGGGTGAATTGACAAACATGTGCAAACCACTTAGCTCACAGCATGCTCCCGGGGCTGCCTCCTGTCAGGACACTCTCGTTGCAATAGAAGCTCTCCCTTTGGTCAGCCTTAAACTAGATGCTTCTCTAACTTTCAGTTTTGCCACCTTCAAACTTGTCAGGGAAATGTAAACATTTGGGAACAAAATGCAAGAGTCTCACAAGCGTTCCTGTGGTCAGTGAGTCAGTGGACTTGGGCATCTCAGATGTTCGGGTCTGTGTGCAGGGAGCTCAGCCCCTGTCCTGCCAAGCTCAGTAGGAAGGGTGGGGTTATGTCGCCTTCTTCAGTCAGAGCATCTACCTTCCTGGGTTGCTTTTTCTCGCTTCATGAAGATGAGCAGAGATCAGCAGAACATTACTCTGTGTGTGTGTGTGTGTGTGTGTGTGTGTGTATGTGTGTGTGTGTGTGTGTGTGTGTGGTGGTACCATGTCTGGGTCCTCAATGATGGCCATCTGAAGGGAGGAACCCAACTTCTGTTAAGACTCTTTGGTAAGCTGTCATCAATCGAGATGAAATTTTTCTGTTTGTCTTCACAAAATTGCCCACATAGACCTATTTTCACATATTTTTGTGATAAATTTTTATTCTACCACATTAAGAGTTCAACATAATTTTTTTTCCTTGGGAAGCTGACGGGAGTTTAACAGAATTCACATGAGTTATGGTTTATGGGTTTTCTAAAAAAACATACCTTCATAAGTCTTCTTCAATGTATTTAAAAATTAAATCACATGGAATCATTTGTTTTTTCATTTTTACACCCACCACAGCTTGCTTTATAGAGGATTTAATCTATCTGCATGCTACTAAAGTGAAGACATGTTTCCCAAGGTAAATTTGCTCTTGAGAAATAATCAGGCTGCTTCGGATGAATTTTGAAGTCTCAATATTTCAAAGACATACCACTTAAAATACAAAATTATAATTGCTTCTTTTTGTCAAACTGAAAAAAGACCCTGTGCCCATCAGTAATTAATTTTCGATATATAGTGATTCAAAAAAAGATTCATCTTTCAAATTAATTGCATATTAGCACATTTTGGCCAATGAGTTTATTTTTCTTTTTATTATCAAAGATGCATTAAGTAAGAGAGAAGAGCTTTAAAACAGACTTAATTAACAGCCAGAAATTACATGATTTATTTTTGTGAATTGTACATATGGCTATAGTTCTTCCTGAGCCCTATTTTGAATACATTAAAAATATTTTTTACATTATGATGTTCTATAAAATTATTCCCAGAAGCTCCAGGGAATATAGCTATTAAATCCTTAGGAAGATGAAATGATTCTCATTCCTCCGAGAGTTTAACAATGTTGAAGAGGTTTATAAACTGTAGGAAGAGGGGACCAAATCCATTTTCTTGTGTTTCTAATTAGGCATCATAAAATGCAGAAAAGAGCAGACACAGGAAGTCATAAACATGAAAACGCTGCATCTCTTCACTCTACTTCAAATCTACATTGACCCATTTGCCTTCAGAGTAAATGAGCTATAATCTTTATACTTATCTATTATATTATGTATTCGCATGGTTGATATAATTGATGTGATAATGATATACATAATTCCTTAAGTAATATATTAGCTTAAATTAAATAATATTTTATGCTAAGGTATATTCATGGACATACTCTATATATATAACAGTTGCTATACATACTTTTTATTAACTTTCTTTTAGCTTTCTAAAAATATATATTTTTTTTCTGTTAGGGAGAGGAGGATAGCAGAAAGGAGTGAGAACTTGGGGTGTGTTTATATTAGTGCAGTTGATGATGTTCCCCTTCTTCCTTTGTGGTAGTTTAGCCATGATAAGGGGGATTCTCTCTCCCTCTCCCTCTCCCTCTTTCTCTCTCTCTCTTTCTCTCTCTCTCTCTCTCTCTCTCTCTCTCTCTCTCCCCCCCCCCATGGCAGTGTAACATGCACATTGACTGAGGACCCCCCCCCAACCCAGGGCTTGGTGTGCATGGAAGTTCTTATCTGTTCTCTTCACACTGGGAACCTTCTCTTCTCCTGGTGGCTCATTGCAAGGGTCCTGATGGTGGTGCTCATAGACACACAGCTGTGTGACAGTGTGGAGCAGACATCTGGCGGTAGCAAGTCTCCCAGGACCTGGCTTGTCGCATGTCTAAGACAAATGGGGATCCAACCTGGGACCCCCACTGGCAAGAGTCCCTTTCTCCAGAGGCCCATCCTGTGTGTTCTTTCTCCTTCTTCCTTTCCCTACGGCACTAGCCCGAGCCAGGCCAGGGTACTTCTCAGCTCCCCCAGAAGGAAAAAGGGCTCTTAAAGGTTTAGAGTTAAAACGTGTTGTGAGGAGTTGAAAATAAATGTTCACAGACATTTTTATTGGAGCACAACGTATCAACTTTATACATAAGTTTATACATGAGTAGATAGCACATTGGATCTATAAACGTGTGTCTGTCTTTTGGATCGTTACATTGGAGGCTAATAAAAGACTATTTCTCTGGCGTCTTGCTCTGGCCATTAACACCAAACAAAGCAGGTTGTACCGTGATGACATTTTAAAACAAGAAGATCCAAACGATTTGGAAACGGGAAGGAGCTGCCGAGAGTCAGCCTCCTGGTTGGCAGCTAGCAGCCAGAAGGTTCTGTCTCCTTCCAGAACTCTCTTTACTCCGGGCCGGAAGCTCAGATGCCTCAGGCCGCTATCCCCGGGGAGTCGGTGGGATGGCTTAACAAATTGGAAAATGGAAAGACCTAGACCTAATATCCTGAGCAGGTTTAACATCCATGACAACGGCTGTCATTATTGGTTTACCCAGCTGAAGACTTCTCACCAAGGGTCAACTTGCTTGAGGCGAATTGGGAGCTGATTCTCCCATTTATAGGATTACATATCATTATCCTTCCAAACGGAGCTAATTGGCTCCTTTATCCAATTTCACGTACTTCTTTATAACTATGACTCCTCACCCCAAAGGATTTCTGCATCTGGAGTCACAAGTGCTTACATACCTTTTTGTCTTTCTCTGAGGCCTGAGGGGAAGAAAAATGGTAGTACTCAGAACAAAACTTGGATATTTTGATGAGGCTTCCAGTACAGCTAATGAGCATCACTGTATCACTGTCATCCAGTTGTTCATCGATTTGCTTGAGCAGGCGCCAGTAATGTTTCCATTCATCCCTGTCCTGTGTTAGTGTATCAGTGGCTCTTTCAGGGTCAGGGGAATGAGGACCACAGTTGTTACTGTTTTTGGCATATCGAGTGTGCCACAGGGAGCTTGCCAGGCTCTGCCATGAGTGAGCATCATCAGAACAAAAGCTCTGTTTATACTCAGGCACTTGACCATTGTGCTAATGGAGAAGTCAACTCTTAATCTTTGTAAAATTGGCAACAAAGACATCAAAGAGAATAGTTAATGGTAGATGGAAACATGACTTCATACTATACTTGTGGAACATTCCTAGAAAATATTATCAAATAGGAGGCTAGGGGCAATTCTGTAACTTTGGTTCTAACATTTTTAGAAGATCCGTAGGCCACATGGTTTGGAACAGGAGGAAAGCTGTGGTTTGGAGAGTTGCCTGGTTCACTATCTGTGGCATCTCATTTATTTCTGTTTGAGCCACTGGCAACCTGCACACCAATAAGCACAGTTCACATATCCTTGTGGACCAGAAATGGAAAATCATGCTTAGAAGACTTTTCCATCAGATTCCATGAGATTAAGAAGAGAGATGGGAATGGAGTTAGAGAATTCATCTCACAAACCATTAAGAGTATAAATTGTCCTCATCCCGTCATTTGTTGGAATGTTACCATGAAAAAAAAGAGTAAACGATGTCTCTGACCCTACCTTAAAAGAAAGATGATTATATTACGTAAAATATGCAGAGTTTTGTTCAAATTGTAAGTAATACCTAATGATCAACACTTCTATTGGACAAAGAATATTGATAATTTTGGAATTTGAAGAAGAAAGCTCTTTCTTTCTGATTTCTCTAACTTAAATGAAACATCTAAGTATTACATAGACGTCGAGCAAGACCTTTGATTATTTCATTCCATGTCAAGCACAGAGGAAAGAAAATACAGTTTCAATTCACGTGAAGTGCCAATAATCAATCCTTTGTCCTGTCTCAGTGAAGGGAAAGGGTGCTCTCGACCCTCTCACCTAAGGTGGGCTTTGTCTCACTATCCGACACAACACCCGTAACCCAGGCATGGTGGCCCTTTCCGTTTTATAAAGCAAGCCTCCCTGATTTGGGCTTGTTAAATGCTGCATTAGTTTTCCATTACGGCATGACAAATTTCCACAGCCTTCGTGGCTAAAGCACATGCATTACTTCCCTCCCGGTTTCCGAGAGTCTGGAGTGCAGACCCGACTCAGCTGTGCTTAAGGGTTTTCCAAGGTGCCCAGTGGGCTTCGTTCACTTGGAGGCTCTGACAGGGAAAGGCTCACTTCTAACCTTATTCAGGCTCCCGGCAGGTTCCTTTCCTCCTGGCTTCAGGACTAAGGGCAGGTAAGGGCAGGTGGCCTGTTGTTTGCTGACTGGAGAGGAAAACACCCCCAGTCTTCAGCATACATTTGCAGCAAGCTGCGAGCTTCATTTCCCATGGAATTTTTATGGAGTGTCGTAAATCCTATCACAGATTTGATATCCCACGGTCTGGTCTTTCCCATGTTCTGTTGACTGTGGTAAGTTGAAGGTCTGTCTCGCGCTTAGGGGAACCAATTTTACAGATACAGCTGTGGAGACAACCGTCTACCACAATGTCCACTTTTCTGTCTTAGAGATGCTTCCTTAAGAGACTTTCCGAAATTCACAAGCCGAAGCCAAACATGAATATAACTCCCTGTTTCCAGGACCCCTGAATAGCACTCCCTTTAGGACAGGAAAGTTCATTGAAAATAGCTCGCATCCTCCCAAATTACTGAGTGGAAATTCCCACCAAAGTTGTTGAGAGAGAAATCTAACACCCAGGGATGATCAAGCCTGCAGCAGTAATTCACAGAACCACTCCCTTTTAATTTTTTTTTAAATTTTATTTTGGTTTGGGGGTCACACTCAGTGATACTCAGGGACTACTCCTGACTCCACACTCAGAGATTACTCCTGGCAGTGCTCAGGGGACCATATGGGATGCTGAGAATTGAACCTAGGTCAGCTGAGTGTAAGGCCAGCACCCTAACCTATGGACTACATCTCTGGGCCCTTTATTTTTATTTCTTGTAATTCCAGCATTCTCTATATTATAGCATATTTCCTTCTATAGTTGGCTGAGTTTGATAGAATTATGGGCAACAAGCTGGCCATATTAGCAGAATGAAGAACAAGGGATATTAATAGAAAAAGAATACTAAGTAGAAATGGATACTCTAACACGGAGCTTTGTAAACACTAAACGCCATGCTCTGTTCCAAATACAACAAAGCAGAGGATCTAATATAGAGAATGAATAAATAACAATATATTTTTTTCATTCATGCAGTTAACGCCTTTGAGACCCTGTGCTAAGCACTCTTCTGGGGGGGACAAACCTGAGCATGAGAGTCAACATTTCTGGCCTTTAGGACTTTCGTGGTCTCAGATACGATAAGAAAAAGAGGGTCAATAAAAGTTCCTTGGGAGAGGAGCTGGCTTGCTAACCAACAAGTTCTTATCTATGCACTCATTTTCTGATATTTGATCAGAGCTGATCAGAGCTGGTAAAGAAGAGTGATTTGATGCCGTGAGTGGTGTTCTGGAGACTGTGACAGATGTCACTGCTCTAGTCATGGGGACCAGGTGGAAGTTAGGATGTAGACACACAGAAGTCTGGAAACACACCATCAGACAGTGGGGTGGGAGACAGTGTTTGTAACGAAGGCCTCATGTGTGGCTGTTTATAATGAGGCATGTGAGAACATACCTGCGAATACATAAAACTGAGGTGAGAAAGAAAGAGAGCTTCATAAGATAACAAAACATGGACAAGCGTTGTATGCAAAGGCGAAAGCAGGCGGAGAGGAATGGGATTCTGCCCGTGGGTGCTACTGAATAGAAATGAGGCAGCTCCCAATGGCTGAGATGTGAACATGTATTTGGTTCTGCTCCTCCAGCAGCCAAAACGAAATCCAGGGGCTGTAGAAGGGATGATGAAATTCTAAAGATCATTTTATTTATGAGGCTTAAAACAGGAAAAGTGGCAGGAACCTCCCCTGGGCTGGGCGAGGTCTCCTAAGCGGGTTCCCAGAACAGGCAGGCCCAGGGCTCCTTTCCTGTCTTCTGAACTAGCAACGTAGCTGAGCCCTTTTCAGTGAGTTACAGCAGGGAACTGGTAAGACAGGAAAGAGCGGGATTTTGGGAAGATTCTCTTGAGAGGTTATCCAGCACATCCTGAGCTCCTCCTCTTGACACTGCCCTCATGTACTGGGAATTCCCTTCTTTAGGATCATCTTTGTCGAACCTGGTTCTGCCGTATCCCCCCCATCCCTACCAGTGAGCAGAAGCAAAGTAAGTTGAGATGCTTTATTTCACCACATAATCTTTGACTTCTCTAAAAAAGAAGGAAGGAAGGAAGGAAGGAAGGAAGGAAGGAAGGAAGGAAGGAAGGAAGGAAGGAAGGAAGGAAGGAAGGAAGGAAGGAAGGAAGAAAAGAAAAGAAATGGGGCTGTGGTGTAATTAATTGTGCTGGGACCAAGAGATCTTCAGCAGTTAAGACACAAACCTCGTCTGTCTCAGACCTGGGTTTCATTCCTAGCACTCCTAGATCACTTGAGCACCGCCAGGTGTAACCCTGGGGTTCAGTGACACTGCTGGGGTGATGCAGGTAATCCCTGCCACTGTAAGACAGGAGAAGTGTCCCATGCCTGTGCCCTTGTATTGAACTGCTTGCCTAGCTAGCCAAGGGATGCTGGTGAGGGCCCTGGGCTCCTTGTACCTCCCCACTGAGAAAATCAGTGCTGATATGATTGAAAACAAACCCAAACAAAACAACAGGGTGCAATGACTATGCACTGAAACATAGTATTTATACAAAGAGTGCATGTGAATTTATATAAGAAGTGTATTTATTATAAGAAGAACATAAAATAGTTAGCTCAACTCTTTTCTGAATGCCAACACTGTCTTAGTGGAATAAGACTCTAGGTTCTCAGAGATGGACAGCTGGAAGGACACTTGCCTTCCATGAGGTGGACCCAGGTTCAATCCCCGACCCCCTTTAATGTTCCCAGAGCTAGAATTACATGTCCACACTTAGAGAACTGTGTGGGAGCCGGCAGGAATACCCATTTCTATCTATTTCTCTCCTGTTGGAATAGAAATACAATTCAAAGTAACTGTGGGGAAGAGTGTTAAGTGTTACAGATATGAAGAGAGAGGGAAGAGAACTGTGTTGGAAGGATGCAGAGAGCAGAAACAAATGATCAAGACCTAGTGTGGTCACAGTGTGAAGTGCCAGCCCAGAGGGGCTTCGTCAGCATGCGTTTGAAGTAGAACTGGTCGGCAGAGGTGTTTGTAATTCTCAAGTCACCATTAGTTCCAATAAGTAAGACCCAGGTGAGACAGAATATGGATTTTGTTCATTCTAGAATGTGCTTTTCTAAGAAACAGCAAAGGAACAAGGTGATGGCTGTTAATACATGGAAAGCCTTGATTACATGTATTGGTCATGGAAAGAATTCTGAATCAAGGCAGGAAGAAGGTGGAGTGGAAGAGTGGGATGATGGTAGAAGGAATGGGCTATCGGGTCCTGAGCTAAGGCCTGTGAGAGGCAGTTAATAGTAATTGAAGACAAAACTGCCCCATCTCAACTGCACGACATGGACACAGGACTCTGGGAGAAATGAGGAGTTAGCTGATACAAACTCTGTCAAACAAAGGCATTCCCTACAGCAGAGAGGCCATACCATCAGGGCATCCTACACGACTATTAAAATAATTACTAAGAGTCCTGAGTAAGGAACTTTGTCATTGTAAAAGGGGGGGGTGCTTAGATCATCCCTGACCCCAATGTTCAGTTTAATTTTTTAACTTATTATTTTTTATTAGTGAATCAGGTGAGGGTGCAGTTACAGATTTACATACTTTTCGTGCTTGTTTTTCAGTCATACAATGCTCAAGTACCCATCCCTCCACCAGTGTCCATTCTCCACCACCGATGATCCCAGTGTCCTTCCCACCTCCCATCCCAATCCCTCCTCACCCCGCCTATGTGGCAGGGCATTCCCTTTTGTCCTATTTCTCTCCTTTTGGTGTTGTGGTTTGCAATAGAGGTATTGGGTGGCCATCGTGTTCAATCTATAGTCTACTTTCAGCACTCATCTCCCATCCCGAGCAGGTCCTCCAACTACACTTTACTTGTGGTCCTCCAACCACACTTTACTTCTGTATCTGAGCTGCCTTTTCCCCTAGCATGTGAGGCCAGCTTCCAAGCCGTGGAGCAAACCTCCTGGTACTTACTTCTACTATTCTTGGGTGTTAGTCTCCTACTGTATTGTTTTATATTCCACATATGAGTGCAATATTTCTATGTCTGTCTCTCTCTTTCTGACTCATTTCACTTAGCATGATACTTTCCATGTTGATCCACTTATATGCAAAGTTCATGACTTCATCTTTTGTAACAGCTGCATAGTATTCCACTGTCTAGATGTGCCAAAGTTTCTTTAACCAGTCATCTGTTCTCGGGCATTCTGTTTTTTTCTGACCCCAGTGTTTAGAGAGGAGACAGAGACAGAAAGAAATCAAGGGCGTTATAAGAGAATCAGAAGTGATGGGTTAACAGGCATCAGAGCTTAAGTTATCCCAGTAATATGAGTAAGGGGTATAACCATGTACCCAAAATACAGACTCAACAGAACTGAAAACATGAGATCCAAGATGCAACTACTAAAATTTTACAATGTGCCTGTCAAGTTGACAGGTGGGGCTGGAGTGGGGGTTGGGATTTGGAGGGAAGCTGGGGATACTGGTGGAGGGAAATTGACACTGATGGGAATTATTGTATGCCTAAAACACAAATTGTTGGTGCACAGCATCCCATAATCTCAGGCCTAGGTAGGCTTGGATGTAAAGTTGTTACTGTTACTTTAACTGACTATACTTCCGGGTCTGTAACTGACTTTGATACTGTTTCCTTTGACTAAGTTAATTTGCATATTCTGTCTATGTGGCTGAATATCATTGGTTAAAACATCAACCTACTTGGGGCTGGAGCAATAGCACAGTGGGTAGGGCGTTTGCCTTGCACGCAGCCGACCCGGGTTCGATTCCCAGCATCCCATATGGTCCCCTGAGCACCGCTAGGAGTCATTCCTGAGTGCAGAGCCAGGAGTAACCCCTGTGCATCGCCAGGTGTGACCCAAAAAGCAAAAAAAAACAAATAAAACAAACAAAAAAAAATCAACCTACTTAATAAAAGGGGGCTGAACAGGCTGCTCTGGCAGACCACAACACAAAAACCTCAGGAGACAGTCATGTGATCCTCCAAAATAATGTATATTTCTTCTGCAAGTATGTCTTAAACACCTCAGACTGTCAAGTAAAACAAAACTGCAACATTATTACAACGCAAATATCTATAACTTTGTAAAAAATGGCTCTTAAAAATTTTTTTTTAAAGAAACAGAGAAACTGAAAAAAAAAATTACCAAGAGTCTAGAGTAACATTCTAAGATGGTTTTGTAGAGAGATGCTAATTACAAAAGGGGATAGGAACCTGCCTCAGGAAGCTGTGGGGTGTGTGTGTGTGTGTGTGTGTGTGTGTGTGTGTGTGTGTGTAATGGAGAGGGAGGGTGATTAGAGTCAGCTGGCACTTGGAGGGCTGCAGACAAAGCCAGCTCCTGGCTTCTGTTCTAGCTGCTAAGCACTCGAGTCCCTCTGTAACCCCCAGTTCAATACTCTGGAAGGAAGATGTGAAAAACACATTCTGCAATTTTTAAGGATAAAATAGATCATATTACAATCCTGTTGTTCTACCCAATTAGCATTTGGCTGACATGACATTACCTTGCTGAGAAACAATTCTGTGAAAGGCAGAAAGTGAAACAAAGGTTCTGCTGGCTTTCCATTCCTCTTTGTCCTCCTGGTGGGACTTGCCTCCGGAGGAATGTTGGTTTTGGGTAACCTTTGAGTAGTAGTCAAAGCTGTGACTCTGATGCTTTCCAAAATGCTAAAATTGTTGTGAAAAATGAGGGAACCCCATTTAATTTGTGTTTTTCTTGAATCATGAGCACATTTAGCCAAAGCCAAGATAAGAAATATTAGCATTTTTAAGGATTGTTTTATCCATCACAGCTTCATAGTGCTGTTATTACTTCACCCATATCCCCACATCTGTATACGCATAGTGTAGACATATATAGAATGTGAATAAAACAGCTAAACAAAGACAAAAGGGCATGTGATTATACAGCTTCGACTACTGCATGGAAAAAAAACCTTGGGATTCAGAATTGGAGTTAACAAACTTAAAGATTTAGGAAAATATAAGTATGATCATGAAACTTTAAGTGTCTTAAACCATGACAATGAACAAATTGAAGGAACTAAGATGGAAACAAAAAAAAAACATGAGTTTTATTAAATTAAGCCTTCTGTTTCTATATTGTTATTGTGTTTTTATGGAGGATGTTATAAACAAAAGCAAAAAAAAAACAGAAATCAAAAGTTAAACTGACATTTGAATGGAGAATATTGCATTGACTTTCTCCTCTTCTCCTGATATTTGAAATTCTTTTCAGAATTATAATTTGATTTGTACTGGGAAACAGAACGTCTAAACTGGTAGATAAAAAAAAATATTTCCTCAGTTTGTCTTGAATGACAAGGAAATATAAAATTGGAAATGCATCTGGTAGAGATGGACACAAAGTTGATGAAAATGAAACGAAGAGGCCTTCGGCATGGTTTCTAGGCTGCCAGATTCTTTCTTGCACAAAGTCCATGGAGAGAGATTTCTGGGTACTCTCTGAGCAGGACACAAATCCTAAGGCTTTGTTCAATTTTATGCTCATCAAGCAGATATTCCTAATTGTAGCTCCTCCTAAACTAAGTGAACACAACTTCCAAGCTCAGTAAGTTTCTTGTTATTGTCCTGATTGCATTTGTGAAACATTTGTGAAACAAATTAAATCCATATCCTGGTAGGTTTTCACACCGTTTGCTGGTCTCTGCCTGAGGAAGGCTTTAGATGGCTTGAGGAGTCGGGGCTCAGCCGGAGGGCAGTGATGATGATGAAGATGTTGACATCTGGATGATGATGACCTGCTCTGTGCAATGACCTTGGAGAAGTCACAAGACTCTCCCAGGGAACAGAGTTGGATCATAATTTTCCTCTTTCAACATGCACAAGGAAACACTTGATAGCATTTATTTACATTGTTAGGTCTCTACCTCATAAAATCTCACTTATCTTCCCTCCCGTTGTGGATGAACACTTTCTCTGCTAATATGTGAGAACGATATTCCACAAATCTGATTTATGAGCACAGATTTTGTCCTGTGTGTGTTGCTGACTTCCACATCAAACCCTAAAGAGTCATAAATAGGATGGATCATTTTAAATTAACTTATAATCATTCACTGGAACTACATCAACAGTGTGTCCAGTAAATTAAAATACACATATTTCCTGGAGTTAAACAGTAAGTCATTCCATTGATTAGGCTGTTTTAAAATTGAGGCAGACCCTTTCAAACTACTAGGTTTCATTGAAATGTTAATAATGCCCTTTTCTCATAAAAGCTTCTTTTACACCATTCATTTTATATTTTATCCAAATGAACAAAACTCCAGACATCTTGGCACTTTCAGACACCTTTGAAAGTATTTTAGCAAAAGTGTATGTAGTAAAATTTTCATTGCAACAGAAAATATTTAAAATATCAAACAAAAAATCTCTTTGTGCTTAATTCTAATATAAGTAGAAACAAAGGAGAATATTTTATTATCAGTTGGAAAACTTTCTATCAGTAGAAAAAGAAACCCATTTACCACCTTTTTCTTTCAGCACATTATATAGAGAAAACAAATTATAAATCCTGATGCTAGCCCCTGTAAGAAGGCATTGTTCTATTGGGTGATCCCCTTAAAAAATTATTATAAATATTTAGGGCTAAAATTCTGTGATCAGATCTAATAATAGAGTGTAAACTTCTGAAGTAAGTTAGTTTAAAATTTACAAATAAGTACAAGTCTCTATTAGTCAAGATTACTAATCCCTACCTCGCAGATGGATTTAAAAACAAATGATGTTTCTTCATTGAGTAATTTTATATTTTTGCTGATATAATGGTTTTATATTTTTATTTTACTTATTCATTTATTTATTTGTTGGGATCATGCCTGGCAATGATCAGGGCCTACTCCTGGCCTTGCACTCAAAGATCACTCCTGGTGGGGTCAAGGGACTGTATGGGATGCCAGCACCCATGCCAGGCTGGCTGCAGGGTGGTATCATCCTGGCCCTGATGTGACAATTTCAGAGATTAAAAAGGAGATTGTGCTGAGGCAATTAATGTTTTCCCCCTTACTACTGAGAATAGGTCAGGATTTCACTGAATATTCATGCACTTGACAAACCATGATGGTCTAATGGTTGACAATTCTTAGCTTTGAAATGATAAAATATTAGAATTTTTTGCTTTTTTAAACATTTTCCTGCTAGTCTATTTTCTACTCAAGTAAATGACAATTTATCTGGAAATTAATTTACATTGTTTAGCACTGTCACACTGTCGTCCCGCTGTTCATCGATTTGCTCAAGCGGACTGTTTTTGACATATTGAATACGCCACGTGCAGCTTGCCGGGCTCTCCCAAAGGGATGAAGGTTTCAAACCCCGGTTAGCTGCATAGAAGGCAAACACCCTACCCACTGTGCTATTGTTCCAGTTCTAATTTACATTGTAAGGACTAAAATGATTAAACTTTCTATCTACCTCCTCTCCCCTCCTCTCTCTCTCTCTCTCTCTCTCTCTCTCACACACACACACACACACACACACACACACACACACACACACACACACGTGCACGCCAAACAGAGTTCCTGAAATCTTTCCCTTCTACTTCAGCTCCTTGGATCTCGCAGACCATAAAGCTGTTACTAACTTTTCTCCTTCACAAACACATATTGTAAGCGAGGTATCACTTGTATCACTTGTCATCCCGTTGATCTTCGATTTGCTTGAGCGAGTGCCAGTAATGTCTCCATTTGTCCCTGTCACGTGCTAGTGCAGCCCAATGATATCTGCTTGCTCCAGGCACAGGAAGAGCCTCAAATCATTCATTCAGGGATTTGACGAAGAAATCTGACCATCTAGATGGTGGGCGGTCACGAGGTCTTCTGACGTCCCATGGAATCCAGTCGGTAACAGCTCTAGTCTAGTGGTCGTCTGAATTGCATTACATGACCGGCCCATCTGATTTTTGATACCTTGGCAAACAATACAACATCGCTGGTTCTTGACCATCGATGGAGGTCAAAAATAAACAAAGCAACTGCTGCAATTTCTTGAGAATATAACCTGAACATAGTTTTGATGTCATAGGCACAATGAGAAAGAACTGAGGACTCCAGCAGGAACTCCTCAGAATCCTTGAGCAGGAAAGCAAAGTTTCGAGATTTCTGAGGAGAGAAGAGAGAGAGACAGAGAGAGACAGAGAGACAGAGAGAGACAGACAGAGAGAGGGAGGGGGGGAGAAAGAGAGAGGGAGGGAGAGAGGGATGATGAGAGAGTGATAGAAACACAGAGACAAGAACAGACAGGGATATATGGAGATTTTCTGAAAATCTTGAGTGCCTTCCTCAATAATCAATTACGTACTGCTGAGGACTTTCATATGAGAAAACTCAAATATGAAAGACTTGGGAAGCATCTGAAAAAAATATGTATTATAAAACCTTGGAATATACTCTAAGGGACCAAGAACACACTTCAGAAAAGTCATTTGTGCCCCAATGTTCAATACAGCAGGAGTCACAGTAGCCCAAATCTGCAGATAATCCAGGAATGCAAGAACAGATGACTGGATACGGACACTATGGCACATATGTACAATTCTACTCCGTTCTAAGAAAAGACTTGGGCATGGGATTCGCTGCTGTGATTGTGTATGTATCGCGTTGGATGCAGTTAATCAGAGGGTTAGGGACAGATAATCAGAGGAATAGGGACAGACACAGAATTATCTCTCTCATGTGCAGTATATAAAGAAACATAGCAGGGAAATAAAAAATGCCCACGGGCAAAAGTCTGAGAAGGACACACAGAGTGGTGGGGGGAAGTGTTCTCTGGGCAGAAAGGATAGCTGAAGGGAGGCGTAAAGGACTACCACAGGGACAGACGAGGGGACCGGAGGATAACAAGCAACTTAGCTGGAGAGGATTAGACAATGGTGAAGGGGCTGGTGTTGGAGTATTGTATGCCGGGAACTCAGTCATAAGTAACTTGGCAACTTTGTAGCCCCCAGTGAATAAAAAAATTAAAAAGAAAGAAAGAAAGAAAGAAAGAAAGAAAGAAAGAAAGAAAGAAAGAAAGAAAGAAAGAAAGAAAGAAAGAAAGAAAGAAAGAAAGAAAGAAAGAAAGAAAATAAAGAAAGAAGAGTATGCCACACACGCAAATCGAGGAAATGCTTTTACTCAGGCTAGAAAATGTCCTAATTCACTGCACATTGAATAAAGAACTTAGAAAAATAATATCTCAAAGTTGAAAAATAATTTATCATTAATTGATCACATCGTCAGATCCACCTAAATTGTTAAAGCTAAACACAAAACTTCTTAAGATGACCTCTCATAATTTAAATAAGTAGCTAATGAAAATCAAGATGCAAAATCATATATGTACCACACATGGCAAAAACAAAAACCAAAAACAGATAGGCATTGACAATAATAAAATCCATCAATTGAAACTAAAGCGAAATTGATGACTGTTATATTCATCAATAAACTTGGCATAATTATTATAACTATTTCTTATGTTACTAATTTAATAAAGTATGTACAAATATAAAATATATTAAATAACAAACTTGTGAACAAGTTAAGATAATTCTGATAAAAAATTAACCATGGAATTAATAGTATACTGATTGTTGAAAAAACTAAAAATAAATTTTAAGAAATAATAGAAATATCAAAAATTAAACAAGAAAGATAATGTAAAAATTGAAGAGAAAAAAATGATCAATTAACTGCAAGTTTTCCAAAGATTCCCTTGTCTGACTGCAGTTACTAAAGGACAGGAAAATAAGGGAATTATACAAAAATTTTGATGAAATAATGATCAAGTACTTTTGCCAGACCTTTTGACAAAACCTGTAGAAGAAAGCCAAAGAAAAATAAAATAATGCACCATATCATACACAGTTTTTCTAAAAATAAAGGAAATTAATGTCTCAAATGGAGCCAGAGAAAACACACTGCATAAAAGAAATGAAGGTAAGAATGTTAGCAGAATTTTCAGGGAGATTAATGTAAATAAGAAAAGAGAAGAGCATTCTCTTCAATATACTGAAAATTTTCTTTCAGCCTAACTAGATTTCAATACACGACAATACTTGCCTTAAAAAATGAAAGTGCAGTAAAGGCTTTTCAAATATATGACACCTGAACGAATTCAACACCCACACAATAAGGTATATCAAAGGAATTTTTCGGTACAAGTAAAATACCATTTTAAAAAGTCAGCATCTACACAAAGGTATTAAGAAAACAGGAAATAATCGACACAAGGGTGCATTAACACAATTGTTGGTGGGAAGGAAAGACGGCTCTCTATTACAGCTTCTTATTCTATAACCAAAGAAAAGGCCTCCTGAAAGTGACAGCAATAAATTAATGATGCATATTATAAGCCTAGGCTGGAGCTATAGCACAGCGGGTAAGTCATTTGCCTTGCATGAGGCAGACCCAGGTTCAATTCCTCCACTCCTCTCAGGGAGACCGGCAAGCTACCGAGAGTATCCCGCCCGCACAGCAGAGCCTGGCAAGCTACCTGTGGTGAATTCAGTATGCCAAAAACAGTAACAAGTCTCACAATGGAGATATTACCGGTACCCAATCAAGCAAATCGATGAGCAATGGGATGAAAGTGACAGTGATTATAAGCCTTAGGATACCAACTCATCTTATGGCATGTTTTACCTATCAGACTAATAAATAAAATGAAATATAACTTTACAGTCATATTTAATGAATCCCAA
>NC_073302.1:296752479-296842479 GCF_027595985.1 Sorex araneus | reverse complement strand
TCTCTTTCTCTTTTCCTTATTCCCTTCCTTTCTCTCTATGATGGCCTTGTCTAAATTATGAATCAGGATAATTCTGGCCTCATAAAACATGTTTGATGGTTTTCTTTTCTTCCAGAATCATTATAGAGAAAGAGAAACTTAATTCTTTGAAAGTTTGATGTTAACTGGTGAAGTCAGCTGACCCTCTGCCTTTATACATCTTAAATTTGATTTGGGTGGCTTTGACTTCTGTTTCCTTTTTATTTTAGAGAATATGTTTATTCAAGTTTTCTATTCCTAATTCACTTGGAATTAAAAAAGACTGCATGCTTTAACAAAGTGGGAATTTTCTTGCAAGTTGTTGAAGTTTTTTTCATATACTCTCTTAAACTTTGCAGTTTTGTATTATCTGTTCTAATTTCTCTTATTTATATATATTTTTTATTACTGGGCTTTGTTTCCTCTGTGAGAATAACTATGGACTTTTCTGTTTTGTTTATCTCCTCCAATAACCAGGTTGTGCTTTTGTTGATCTTTTTGTTTGCTTATTCAATTTATTTATTTACTTCTGTGTTTTGGCCACACCTGGTGGCGCTCAGGGATCAATCCTGCTTCTGTTCTCAGGGATCATTCCTGGCAGGCTCAGAGCACCCTATATGACGTGTCAAGGATCGAACCTGGGTTGGCTGCATGCAAGGCACCCATCCTACCTGCTGTAATATCACTCTGCCCCTTGCTGATCTTTTTGAATAGAAATCTTAAATCTCTGTTTTGTTCATTTCTTTGCTAATCTTATTATTTTCTCGCATCCTTTAACTTTTGGTTTTGCCTTTTCCACCCGAGCTTATTTAGTTTTAAACAGATAATTCATGGTTGTTATTTCCTAAGGTGTGTTTTGTTGTACACTTCTCTCAATTCTATGTCCTATAAGCAAAATTAAAAATAAATAAATAAATAAAGCAAATGGGTAAATGATCTGAATATACATTTTAATCAAGAAGGTACACTGGCAACAATAAGAACATTAAGCGAGTCTCAAAAGCATAACTGCAGTGTGATATAGCTTGACTCCTTTTCTGGTGGAAGAATTTTATTTATGACCCAAGAAACTTTATTCCAGACACGAAGGAAACTTGCATATATGGACTTCAGATTTAAACAAAAAGTCCTGATGCTCCTTCTTGGAGCAGTTTGACAGTAATGTAGAATTATAGGTAATTTTTATGGGAAATAAAAGCTGTGTTGATACAAAGACTGACACAGAAATGTTTCCTGGCAGTTTTACTTATAATAGTTCAAATTTGGAAATAGCACCGGTGTCCATCAACAGGTGATTAGTATTCAGACTATGTATATCTGTGCAATTAAATATTACTAAGGAGGGCCAAAAAGACTGTGTAGTCATCTGGGTGTTGACTTTGCATGTAGACAACTGTGTTTCAGTCCCTGTACCCCATACAGCCTCCTGAACCATGCCAGAAGTGATCCCCAAGCTCAGTGCACTGCGAGGTGTGCCCCGGAAAGCACACACCAAAAGAATAAATACGAGTAAGTCATAAATATGTATGAGTCATTTATAAACAATGCTGTATTTGAATCCTCAAGTAATCATCCTTGAGTTGGAAAAAAAGAGTTGGAAAAATACAATATTTTATTCCACCTTTATAAAACTGTATGGAATGAAAAGTAGAGAATCAGAGAGAGTCCCATGGTTACTCGAGAGAGCGAGAGACATTGGGAGCAGAAAGCTATAGGGAGGTAGGAGAATTTATAATGCAGCTCACAGTCACTTTCAGACATGATGGAAATTTTCACCATCTTGATGGAGAAGTTAACTTTATGTGAGTAAACATGTCAAAACGTATCAAATGATTCACATTAAACAAGTGAAATTTATTGTACATCAATTATTCGTCAGTAAAACCATTAAGCAAAAGATCATTTTAAGCACTTTTATTGCAATATTTGAAACCATGGTTTTATAAACAATTATGAGGATTATGGCTTTAAAATCTCATTTTAGCATGTTATAAGATGAAAGAAGAAAATGGTAATTGCTGCAAAATATGTGGCAAAGAATAATTCATAATTCTTCCCACATAATCACAACCCAGGATTTACTGATGTCATACCTGGTTTAAGAGTAATAACCAGATGCTCTTTAAGGGGCTTTTGCTCATTTACTTTTTCATTATTTCACTTATACACATATTGAATAGTTAATTTTGGTTTTAAATATTGCTTATGGGAAAACACTATAATCACTTTTTTTGAAAAAAAAATCAGACTTAGGTTCTATCTTTGTGACCTCCAAAAGAGAAGGGGTCACAAGATAAGGACAATTAATTAAATTATTTAAAATAAGTATGGTGGTGAATGATATTTGTAAAATACATAATACAGAGCTTGGAACATGGCACATAATCAATAAAAGTAACACATCATCAATAAACAAGACAGAGATAAGTCTATGAAAAAGATAACTAAGATCTCATGGGACTTTTAAAAGAGGAATAGATTTTTGATATACCTGTATTTCTCTGTCTTTGTCTCTGTGTCTCTCTCCATCTCTCTCTTTCTTTCTCTGTTCTCTCTGTCTCTCTGTCTCTATCTCTCTGTCTCTTTCTCTGTCTCTCTATCTCTGTCTCTGTCTCTGTCTGTCTGTCTGTCTCTCTCTCTCTCTCTCTGCTCCTGAGGTACATTACAGGCAGATGTGAGTCTCCTGAATGTTCCAGGAATTGGGCACCTGCAAGCTGCCTGAAGGCTGGCTGCGGTCTAAGACTTTGGGCACAGGAAGATGAAACAGCATAAACAGACTAGGAGAAGAGTGAATAGATTTAGGTCTGAATTTGCCTATAAATGTTATTGATTTCTTCTCTTTTTTTCCCTTTTGTGTCTCCTTGGAGAACAAGATAAAAATAAAAGAAAACAAAGTGAGTATTGACGCCCCATAAAACATTCCCTCTGCCAGGTCTTGTCCCCACCCGACAGCCCTTTCTCCCCGCCCCCCTCCCCAAGTGCAACTTCCTTTTCTGTTTTACTTTTCTGAACCCAAATCAGATTGTCCTCTTATTTACACCATTTTTAGCTATTAGCTGTACATTTCAGGAAGAGTTTCACATTTCTTTGCAAGTTTGGTTTAGAAGTTTGGAGTAGGTTTAAAGTCATACTTGACCGGCAAATATTTGTGGTTCTATTACCACATTCAAAGCACTGTTCTAGGCACTCGATTAAAAAAAAAAGACTAAGTACTGTAGAATATTCATCCATCAAAGGAGACTGTGACAAATAAATGAGGATGATGGAGAGAGCAGACCCACAGACTTCAAAGGATTAGATGCAGTGGAAGAAAAGGAAGTTCCAAATACAGAAGGGTCTTAGTTAAAATTCTGCACCTCGTGTCTGCCTTGATTCCTTTGGCATGTTCTTGTTCATTCGATCAATTGTTTGCATTGTACACTCAATTGTATACTCAGATCAATTGTATGTATATCTGCAACACAACCAAGTACTTGAGAGATATGGTTTCATGTTTTTGTGTTTTTTTTTTTTTAATATCACCCTTCCTAAAAGGTCCAGCAGCTGGAGATGTTAAATGATCACATGTGTTAAGTGAATCTTCCTTCCAAAGTTCAATGCCGTGGGTGGGCACAGGTGAATGGCTGGGTGGTCTTCTTAATGAAAGAAGATCTCTTCTCCTTCCTGGGACATGGGTTATGCCAGGAGAGACTAAGCAAAACACCATCTGAATACTCTTTTCCCTGACCTTCCTTATTCTTCTTCAACCCCCTCCCCCGCACACTCCTATTGGCACAATATAACCTTTTTTGTCAAAGTTGGAATTTCCTGCAGTCTTTAAATAATTGTATTGATCATAGAGCTGGAGCAATAGCACAGTGGGTAGGCCGTTTGCCTTGCACGCGGCTGACCTGGGTTTGATTCTTCCGCCCCTCTCAGAGAGCCGGCAAGCTACCAAGAGTATCCCACCCGCGGTAGAGCCTGGCAAGCTACCCGTGCTATTTAATATGCCAAAAACAGTAACAACAAATCTCTCAATGGAGACATTACTGGTGCCCGCTCAAGCAAATCAACGAACAATGGGATGACAGTGGCAGTGACAGTGATCATAGGTTTCATAAGGCTCTTTGACCAAAGTCACAGAGTCAAAATGTTCAAAGGAGTACCATGGAGGAGCACAATATTATTTCTTGTTGAATCACTGATACAGTTCCAGAGTGACCTCCCATAGACTAAGTTCCAAATCACTTTTCACTCTTGGTGACAAGCCTGGTTCCTTAGCTTACTCTTCACCTTTCATTTCCTTCTGTTTTTAGTCTTCTTCCCACGTTCGTCCTTGCAGGTGTCTTGCACTAAGACATCCTTCCCCGTCTGGTTACCCCCTAGTCAATCTTTCACAGCATGTCCTTCTTTGGTTGCTAAATCTGAGTGAGAAAATGTACCATTTCTCAGGGTACTTACTTAGAAACAAACATTTCTTGATCACACACATCTCTAGAACATAAGGGTGAGACCTTATATTCATACCTGGGTCTGATGCATAGTTCACACACAGGCACTCATTCGATTGACATTCAAAAACTAGTATTTTAGATAATCAAATACACAATAGAGGTATCAAAATGTAAGTAATCCAGTGTGTTCATCTGCGTCGTAAATTGTGACACAAATCCATTTTGAAAGAAATAAAAAACACATGATAAAATCCATAACTTCAGATGTATATTTCCAGAAGGGACCATAAATTAAAAAAGTTAATATTCTAAGGTGCTGAGGGTTGGTTTGTTTGTTTATTATGTTCTGACTTACTAGAAAGGCAAGATTCCTTCTAAGGTCCTAGTGGCGAAGGACACTTCTTACTGTGTGACAGAGCATTATCTATCTAAGTCAGCAGGGTGAAGCTAAAGGGTGAAAGTGGGTACAAAACTCAATTGTTGGGTACTGAAAACATACTCTCAGTTCTGTTGCCAAACCTTTTCATAAAACTGTCATGGCAACCCCGATAAAAGTTATTATTAATAATTATAAAGAGCGAGTTCAGGGCTATGAGGTACAATTATTTTGTTGTGCAAACATCACCAAAGTTCATTTCTAAAACTGTCTTCATCATGTAAAACTTCAAAAAATAAAACATCTGGACTCACTAAACTTTAACACTGTTCCTCCCTTTGCCAGCACCTTGGAAGCCAAGAGTCTGCTTTGTGTGTCCACGCATGTAATCTACACTAAGGGCTTCTTCTAAGTGGAATCACACAGGATTTGTCTTCTTTTGATCATGCTACACAGCAGAAAAGTCTTCAAGGTTTAGTCCATACAAGATATAACATATGACAGACATTTCCTCATTTTAAAGCTGAGAATATTATATTGCCTTTTGCTTACCTATTTAATTCGTTAGTGAACATTTTGCTGCCTCTTACATTTTCACTCTTCTATCACATTACTATCTTGAACTTGAAGTTCAACACGTTTGCACATTCAGAGCCCCATTATTTAGAAGAGTGATTCTTCAGTGAAGAATCAGAAATAATGCCTGAGCATTGCTCTGTGTGATCCAAAAACAAAAACAATAAAAAAGGGAAAAAACATTAATTATTGGAGCCATGTCTTTATTTTTATCTTATAGAGTGTTAGTAGACTATTTGTTAGAGAATTCTGGAAAATGATGGTATTCTAATATCTAGCCCTTGATGGGTTTGACCATCTTCGTGTCTAACACCATCCATCTATTTCTCCACTTATCCACCCTACAATAATAAAATATGGGATTAAAGTAACTCATCTGCAGCGAGAGAGCCAATATATTTTATATGTCAGTTCTTTCACAAGGAAACTCAAGAGTTTCAGAGAATATCACTGAGGAGTTAAAGGAGTATTTAGGAAGAACATTTCTGAGTAGTACCTGTTAGGATTACAATTTTACCACTTTAAAGTAATTATAATTTTCATTGCAGAATCTATTAAAAAGGCTTTTACCTGACAGTAATTTTTCTGGTAGTTATAGGTCATTGTTAGAGTGAAGGGAGGAAAGGAAGCCATGAAGGGGAAATGGGGCTGTTTACCACAGTCCTCACAGACAGAGGCGGGGAATCACTCAGGGCACAGAGGAAGCAGCTTGAGAAGCTCACATACCTGACTCTCAGGCCTCAGCTGCCTCTTCCCCCCATGAATCAGTGCGCCCCCTGAATCCATTTCACACTCATCGTGCCTTAGTAGATATCTTTATTTCAAATATATTCTTAGATTTTGTCAACGCTTCAGCATACAGGTATACATTTAAAAGTCCTTTTTGTTATAGTTCAGGTCATCAAGATTGGAGAGATATAGTCTCCAGCTCTTTAATATTAATTTAAAAATAGATAAAACTATTCAGCACATCTAAGTATCAGAAACATGTAATTTTATATTATTGTTAAATGGCCTTAATATAAACATGTTAATGTATAAATTTATGTATGTGCACATGTATGTATGTATGTACGGAGGCAAGATGGTGCCAATGCCACCTGAACCCCTCACACTCTCCCAAACCAGGCTCACCCTCTCGCCTTAGACAACACGCAGCCCAGCACGCCAGGCATGGAACCCTAAGCGTGATTCCTGGTAGACATCACCGGCTGTTTTTTTTTTTTTTATTTTAGGGTGACACCCGGCAATGCACAGGAGTTACTCCTGGCTGTGCACTCAGGAATCATCCCTGGCGGTGTTTGGGGGACCATATGGGATGCTGGGAATCGAACCCAAATCGGCCACGTGCAAGGCAAATGCCCTGCCCACTGTGCTATTGCTCCAGCCCTTGCCAGCTGTTTTGCAAGATTCAGACAAGGTGGCATGGGCGGGGCATGGAGAAACCACAGCAGGTCTGTAGCATTGACACCTTCCTTGGCCGGGCCGAGTCACAGCCCCATCGGACATAGAGCCGTGGCGGCAGTGTGCTCAGTGGCTCACCCACTGTGGGGTGCTGTCAGCCAACCACCGGGTGACCTGGGACTGGGCGCAGGTGTTCGACCTGGCACAGACCCTCTGCGACAGGGTCCTGCTCTGCCAGCTGCTCAACAACCTCCAGGCACACTTCACCAACCTCAAGGAGATCAACCTGAGGCCGCAGTTGTCCCAGGGGCTGCCCAGAGACACAGGTAGGTGTGTGTTTGTCAGTGTGCAGATCGTTACAACATGCCAGTAGACCAAAAGCTTACATTCAGTAGACTGGGAACACCTGTAAGGGCGATTCTAGGCCGCCCCCAAAGCCTTCATCCCTCTCAGAGATCCTGGCAAGCTATTGAGAGCATGTCGCCTGCATGGCAGAGCCTGGCAAGCTACCGGTGGCGTACTCGATATGCCGAAAACAGGAACAATGACGGTCCTCACTCCCCTGCCCCTGAAAGAGCCCCCAGTATGCCATCAGGCTACACTAGCACATGACAGGGACAAATGGAGACATTACTGGTGCCCGATAGAGCAAATCAATGAACAACGGCATGACAGTGATACAGTGATATATCGCTCCAGTCCTATATATGTATACATATATATGTATATGCATATATATCCCATTTATAATTGGAAAGAGATTTGAAATCATGATTTTTAAAAGAAATTTCTGATATCTAGGAAAGAGGTAAATGCATTGGGATAAAGCTTTCTTCAAAGTTTATTTTTTTTCCTATTGTGAGACATCAAATCTTCAAGGTCATAAAAACCCCCTTCCCTACAGAAACTCAGGCATTCAGGCATTTACCATGTATGTGACTGTGGTAAAGACTCTAATTCAAATTCCTGGTAACACATGGTCCCCTGAGCACCATCAGGTCTCATCTCAGCATCTGAGCATGGGGCCAGGAATTGTCTCTGAGCCCTCCCAGGTGTAGCCCCCAAAGAAACTAAACAAACAAGTAATATTCGATTTGACTTTTATAGAGTTGAGCTTCGGATCCACACTAGACAACATTAGACCAAGTGGCCACAATGTAATTGGTATTTGTATGTTTGCTTTGTCTAAAAGATATTTTTAATTTTTCTGCGAATTGTGTGCATTTAATGCATGTAGTTTAGAGGCTGCATGAATTGTGGTATCATGAACTGAGCTAGTGAATAAGACACAGCATCACAATTTAAGACTAATGACCATATTTGTCTTCTAAGGTATAAAAGAGAAAGGCTTCCTCCAGACCTTCAAGTACTTCATACTTTATACTTAGTCTTGAATTTGCTTTGTTAAAAGATGATATCTTTATGTAATGGGATCAATTTCACTAGGAAAAAAAGTCATATTGGCATTTTTTTATGTTTTATGGGTCACACCTGGCGATGCTCAAGGGTTACTCCTGGCTCTAAATACACTCAGGAATTATTCCTGACAGTGCTCAGGGATACTGAGAATGGGATGCTGGGATGCTGGGAATCGAACCTGGGTCAGCCATGTGCAAGGCAAATGCCCTCCCCGCTGTGCTGTCATTCCAATCCCTGTCAGTGTTCTTAATATTAGAACATTTCCAGTTTTCTAAAATTTTGTGAAGGTTTATTGTGTGTGGCAAAATCATCCTCTTTCCACATATTTAACTAAAGGGAAATAGAAGACAGCCTTATTTGTAGTCACTAGCAAATGATAGTTTAATGTAATCTTAGTAATCTAAAAGACATTTTATGATGAATGCTTTCATGTGACTAAATGCATAAGCAAATTAATAAATCCTTGCTGTCTTTATAACTAGAGTTATAGAAGACAGAGACTATACACACACATATAGACATACACACACACACACATACACATACAGCTAGCTAGCTAGCATCCTAGCTATGTCTTTTATCGTACTTAGTGGGAACTTGGCCAGGCTGTTTTCACTCAGGGCACCCCAGAGGGGTTGGGTGAGAATCTTTCCTGCCCCAAGGGACCCAGCCCTGGCTGCCGACCTCCACTATCCAACCGCCAACACGCTCCAGGCTGCTACGTGGCTGTGCAACACATTATAAGACACTTCCTACACATTTTCCATAATTACTACACCAAATTTGATGGAGTTCAGACAGTAGGCAACAAATCATAGAGTAACATATATATATGCATATGTATGTGTGCATATGTACATGTATATATATATACATATGTATGTATGTATACGTACAGGTGTATATATATGTATATATATTTCTCTTGGAGAGCCTGGCAAGCTACCGAGAGTATCCCGCCTGTACAGCAGAGCCTGGCAAGCTACACGTGGCATATTCGATATGCCAAAAACAGTAACAATAGGTCTCATTCCTTTGACCCTGAAAGACCTCCAATCATTGGGAAAGACGAGTAAGCAGAGACTGCTAAAATCTCAGGGCTGGGAGGAATAGAGATGTTACTGGTGCCTGCTCAAGTAAATCAACGAAGAACAGGATGACAATGATACAGTGATACAGTGGGAACCTATAAAATTTCAAGAATTTTTAATTTATACTGTGAAACATAACCAGAGCTTAATGTGCAAAATATGAAAATAAAAGTATAAAGTTACGTGAGGTCCCGCTTTATTTTTACAGTTTCCAGTTAGAGAAGAGAAAACTCATGTCAGAGTAGTGCATAATCTGGATTAACAATTTCCTATTTGAAAAGAAAGCCGGGATAGAGAAGGGATCACTAAGACAATGATGGTTGGAGGTATCATTTGGGATGGGAGATGTGTGCTGAAAGTAGATGAAGAACCAAATGTGATATCCTCTCAGTATCTGTATTGCAAACCATAATGCCCCAAAGCGGAGGGAGAGTATGGGGGAAATTATCTGCCATGAAGGCAGGGGGAGGGTTTGGATGAGGGGGTTATACTGGGCACATTGGTGGTAGATAATGTGCACTGGTAGAGGGATGAGCATTCGATTATTGTATGGCTGAAATTCAAACATGAAAGCTTGTAACTGTATCTCATGGTGATTCAATTAAGAAAAAACAAATCTCCCATTTATCTAGAATTAGCTGTAAAATCTGTTTGCTCTAGTTAGGAAAATTAAGACATACATTAGATTGAAAGTTCTTAATTAGCTTAGCAAGTTGTATGATGGACTTATTTTTGAAAGGAACTCTAGAATTTCAGTTGAAACTGTTTTTTGAAGTAACTCAATCTGGATCAGGGAAGCCAGAGTAAACCACAACATGAAAATCTGTACGGCAGTCTTCGGTGGATATTTTCTGCATATGCCTTGCCTTAATGAGGAAATGAAAATCTTAAAATTAGCTTTTATCTAATGGGCTAAAAGTTGGTGGTGAGGAGAGTTGCTGATGACAAAAGAAACATTACCTCATGCTGTCGGTGGGGAACTATACAGGAAGCCAGATGACCCAGGCTAGGGCAGGGGTAACTGAAACCCGGCATGTCATTGTCAACTACAGTCCATCTTCCATGTCGCCAGAGAAAACACAGCCACATTTTGCTTCCAGCGTCTGAAGTCAGCAGGACCAAGCTTTTGGCTCTAGTCCTGTAAGGCTGTGCAGGGGAAGCCAACACGTCCATCCATTATGCCTACCCGTCAGCTGTGGGACAGGAGGAGACAAAGAATGCTGAAAAGTATGACTCATTGCTTTCAAGCACTTGGAGGCCAAAATAGGACAAAGCAATTTTTAAAATATAATTACATAAAGACAAAGAAAAAGAAGCCAACTCTATGCCTCCTTGTATTTGAGTTTTAAATATGTGACAACCTAGAAGGAAAAGAAAAAAAGTTTGATTCAGTTCTTAAACGTGGAGAACCAAAAAACAATCTCTTTTGATGAGATAGTCTCAAAATAAATTTTGTCAAGAAAGAAGTCAATGAATAAAGATAAGAATATAAGGGAATCATATAGAAACACTGCAGTAAAATGAAGGGAAACTCGTGAAAAAAGGAGGTCAGTGTATAGCAAAAAGGAGAGGGTTTTTGCAGAGTTTGAAAATGTAAGTCATGTCACAAGTATTCACAGAGGCTGTTTTCCACCAATGTAAGGGCCACTGTGCAAACTCTACCTTAAAACACAGATCAGGGACCAGAATGATTGTACAATGGGTAGGGAGTTTTCCTTGCATGCAACCACCCAGGTTTGATCCCCAGTATCCCACATGGTTCCTTGCACATTACCGGAAGTGATTCCTCAGTGCAGAGTCAGGAGTAATCCCTGAGCACAGCCAGGTGTGATTCAAAAAGTCAAAAAACAAACAGAAAGTATGTAGAAAAATATCATTATATAGAGAAGGTAAGACTTAGATTTCCATCAAATCCCTCCAGACCTGAGGGACAGTTAACTCCTTGGCACTTTTCTCACATTTCCATAATCCAATAACCCAAATCATAAGAAATATCATAAATCATATCAGTCAAGGCTTATAACAAAGTTATCTTTCACCAAATAGTCCCAGTACTAATCAAAATGGTGGAATTGTGAAAACCCAGAAAAGTCAGTCTTAGGTTGAATGAAACTGAGGTCATGAATATCCATGAAATATGATCTAGTGATTCTAGAGAAGAAAATAAGGACAACAACAGTACAAGTAACACAATCCAAATCAAGTTTTGTGCCAATCTTAATTTCTTTTTTTTAAAAACTTTTTATTAAATCACCATGTGGAAAGTTACAAAGTTCTCAGGTTTATATGTCAGTTATACAATATTCAAACACCCATCCCTTCACCAGTGCCCATATTCCACCACCAGAAACCCCAGTATACCCCCCGCCCCCACCCCCTACCCCCTACTGTATAACTAATGAATTTCACTTCAGTTTTTCTTTACCTTGATTACATTCCATAATTCAACACAAAACTCACTATAGTTGTTGGAGTTTCCAACCAAGAGAGACAGACCTACTACATTTGATAATTAGTTTTTCATTGCTGGAAATGAAGAGATATGTAGCCCCACTGCTACAAGTACATAACTCTCTCTCTTTTTTTTCCCTTTTTCCTTTTCCCTTTTTTTTTTCTTTTTCCCCCTCATCCCCCTTCCCGCGCCTCATAGTATGGTGTACGCCATGCCGCGTCGGCCAGCGTGGGGCTTTTGCTTAGTTCACAGTCCAGAGAGGTGGCTGCTACATTAAAAACCTTCAATATTTCAACAAAAACTTACTGTTATTATTTGGAGTTTTCCCCCCAGTCAGACCTGTTCAAATGGAGCCGTTTCACATTGCTGACAATTATAAATGTTAAGTCGCGCGGACGCTGCCGAGTCCGCGCGGTTTTGGATTTCTGTTTAAAGTCCAGGGAAAATTCTGCCAGAAATTACATAGCCCAGCTCACAGTCCCAGTGCATTGCTGTAAGAAGTCTCTGAATTCAAAGTCTTTAGGCGAAGAGGGTCCGATTCGCGCTCAGCGGCTCTAGATTTATCTGGGCCGAGATAGTGCCAGTTACGCCCCCTTCCCATGAGTTCCTGGGAGACCCAAAAGTAAAAACCGAATACCTCTGGGTTTGGAGTCACAGAAGATGGCGCCTGCCACGTGGGTGCCGCCAGGCCACTGCTTTCCGTGCAGGAAGACAGGGTGGGGAGGAAAAATATCCACCCCCGGCAGCACAGAGTTGTAGCCCAGTTCGCAGTCCCAGTGCATTGCTATCGGATGCTGCGCTGGATGCCCGAATGTGTTACATCTCAGGAATCAAAGTCTTTAGGCGCAGAGGGTCCCCAATCTTAATTTCTTTACACATGACAAGTAGAATATGGTTATGTAAAATGACAACACTAGAAAAAGTTGGTAGAAACTTCATAGCATTTCTTTGTAATATCTCAAACTCCTTCATACATCAAACATTATTTCAGTATAAAAATTTAAGGTATACAAAAATATAGTAGTAGGATCACTGTCACTATCACTGTCTGTAGTCCTGTTGTTCATCGATTTGCTTGAGCGGGCACCAGTAACGTCTCCATTGTGAGACTTGTTGTTACTGTTCTTGTCATATCAAATACGCCACAGTAGCTTGCCATGCAGGTGGGATACTGTTGGTAGCTTCCCGGGCTCTCTGAGAGGGACTGAGGAATCGAACCCGGGTCAGCTGCATGCAAGGCAAAATCTCTACCCGCTGTGCTATTGCTCCAGGGGAATTTTAAGTATTACGTTTTCTGTAAAATTATTTTAGAGTGCATTATGACACAAACTTAAAAATGCTAGAATTTAAAAATTAAAGAACTTAAAAGCAAGAGAAAAAAATAAGACAGAGTGTAGAAAAAAGTTAAAGAAAATTAGAAAGATTGGGCCCAAGAATTAATACAGTAAGAACAGTGTTTGCCTTGCATGCATCCAACACAAATTTGATCCCTGGCACCCATATGGTCCTCTTAGCACACCTAGGAGTAATTCCTGAGTGCAGATTTGTGAGTAAGCAGTAAGCCTTGAGCACCAACGGGTGTCACCCACCCCAAAATTTGAAAAATAGAGAAATATAAAGGGGAAATATATGACAACCATTTTAGAAGGAAAGAAGGTAGGAAACTGGGAAGGAGGGAAGGAAGGAAGGAAGGAAGGAAGGAAGGAAGGAAGGAAGGAAGGAAGGAAGGAAGGAAGGAAGGAAGGAAGGAAGGGAGGGAGGGAGGGAGGGAGGGAGGGAGGGAGGGAGGGAGAGAGGAAGGAAGGAAGGAAGGAAGGAAGGAAGGAAGGAAGGAAGGAAGGAAGGAAGGGAGGGAGGGAGGGAGAGAGGGAGGGAGGGAGGGAGGGGGAAAGGAAGGAAGGAAGGAAGGAAGGAAGGAAGGAAGGAAGGAAGGAAGGAGGAAGGAAGGAAGGAAGGAAGGAAGGAAGGGAGGGAGGGAGGGAGGAAGGAAAGAAGTAAGGAAGGGAGGAAGGGAGGGAGGGAGGAAGGGAGGGAGGGAGGGAAGGAGGAAGGGAGAGAGGGAGGGAGGGAGGAAGGAAGGAAGGAAGGAAAGAAGGAAGGAAGGAAGGGAGGGAGGGAGGGAGGGAGGGAGGAAGGAAGGAAGGAAGGAAGGAAGGAAGGAAGGAAGGAAGGAAGGAAGGAAGGAAGGAAAAATGAAACACAATTAGAAATTTCGAGAAAAGCAAATGTTGTTTAAAAATAAAACTTCTATATGACATTTCCTGCTTGGTTCTTTGAGAACAATATTCTATATAGAAGAACATGGACACTATGCTTTAATTATAGTTAATGCATTAGAAGAGTCGGTACTGTAAGTGGCATTAAAGGATCAATATGTAAATGAGGAAATACTAGATGCCAGGAAAGTACATACGTGGTGTAGTGAACCTGAATAATAGGAGCCAAGATCACCTTTCATAAACATCATGTGTAAGCTGATACTTGAAACTATCTCGGCCGAAAGCAACACATCACTTGAAGAAGATTTTAATCAGAAGAAAAAATATTCAGGAAGTCCCAGGATTAAAAGAATACCTTCTTTGTTCAAGTTAATAAAAAAAAATAAGACTAATAAGAGTAAAATGAGCAAGAAATAAGGTTCAAGGCCTAAAGGCCACCATGTAGAATTTGAATTTTAAAACTTTGAGATTATATGACACCGATGATGAAGTGGCTTACGCAGAATCAGAACTAGGGGTTCACTGTTTCAAAGAGGGCTTTAGGGGGCTGGAGAGTCACGGTAGCAGTAGGGCACTTGCTGGCATGCAGCCGAACCGAGTCTCATTGATGATGGCTCCCCGAGTCTCCGCAGGAGGGGTCTCTGCCCACAGAGCCAGGGCCCACTCTGGCACCGGGGATGCAACTTCCCTTCAAAAAGAACAGCAAGATGATTTTGATTGTAGTGTGGAGAGTGGTTGAAATTAATAAAGGAAGGAGGTAAAGAGGAAAGAGAGTACTCGAATAGGAGAGAGTTTGGCCAAGGTTAGAACGGGGCCAGGAAGACAAAGAAATGAATGGATGGAAGGGACCATGGGAGGAATGAGCCTCAGAAGTGTAGGGAAAGGCGGCGACTGGCTGCATTTAGAAAGCAAAATAGAAGGAACACAAGCAGATAGCTGACTTCCCTCTGGGATTTTCCTATAGAGGAAGATGCCAACCAATCGTTGGTAACTCAAGATGCGCATGATGAGACCCTTGTTGGCTTGTGGGGTATATGATTCAAGCTCAAAGTGGAGATATGGGGCCAGAGTGATAGCACAGCGGGTAGGGCGTGTGCCTTGCATGCAACTGACCTGGATTCAATCCCCAGCATCCTACATGGTTCCCCGAGCACTGCCAGGAGTAATTTCTAAGTGCAGAGCCAGGATTATCCCTCGTGCATTGGCAGGTGTGACCCCCCAAAATTAAAAAAACCCAAAAAATCAAAGTAGAGATATGAGTAGGATACATATTTGGATATAATATGATAATGAATAATGATTCCAAACATGGCTGTTAATAATATTTCAATACTCTTTTGATAGTATTTCAATGCTCTTTTAATATAAAACCACTATGGAAGGATACTTTTAAGTTTTATCTTTTAATAGAATAAAAGGAACAGTAATTCAGAAGTGTCTGTAACAAAAGACACTTCACTGCAATATTCTCCTTTTCCTTTTAATTCACAAACCATGCAGTAAATACCTACTAAGGTGTTTGAAAAAAACAGATATCTTGAGGTGCTCATAAGTGTCACAGTTAGGAAAAACTGAGGTCTACATATCTCCTTATAAAATAGACATTAAATTCCCAGGTGTAGGAATGCAGCCATACTTCTACTGCTATAGAAGTAGAAGCACAGCTATTCATTTAGCGACTAATTAAGTTGACTGAAGCAGGCATGGACTCTATAGTACTTAAAAAAATTTTTAACTGAATATCCTTGAGATAGACCATTACAGAGCTGTTCATGGTTGTGTTTCAGTCACACAATGATCCAACATCCATCCCTTCACCAGTGTACATTTCCCACCACCAACGACCCATTTCCCTACCACCATCCCACAACACCCCTTCCCACACAGCCTCTCTCTTTTTTTGTGCATTAGGACTGGAGTGATAGCTCAGCGGGTCAGGCATTTGCCTTGCACGTGGATAACCCAGGTTGGATTCCTCTGCTCCTATCAGAGAGCCCAGCAAGCTACTGAGAGTGTCCCACCTGCATGGCAGAGCCTGGCAAGCTCCCTGTGGCGTATTTGATATGCCAAAAACAATAACAACAAGTCTCACGATGGAGATATTACTTGTGCCCGCTCGAGCAAATCGATGAGCAATGGGATGATAGTGACAGATAGTGACAGTACAGGAATGCAGCATATTTTGTCGGTACATTGGGAAACAGAGATAAGGCAAGTCAAGGCAGACATGTTGATATCGGTTGTTATTTCATAAATAGAAAAATATGCCAAATAGAAATTCATATTTTTTTATAAATTGAGATTCTTTTGGAATGGGTCTTCTCCAAAGTCACATTCATAGTAAGGTTACAAGCAGTTTACTGGTCTAGAGCATTTGATTGACAACCATATTAAGACTGCCAAAAGGAAATGCCAAAAACCTTACAAGAACTTGATTCATCAGTTCCTTCGCTATTTAAAATATGCTGGGGTGGGACTGAGGTTCAGAGATAGGAACTGAAAAGCCTTCATAAAGCGTGTTTGTGCCTCAATTTGGCTAGGACTGAAGCATTGGGAACTGTTCCTTACATTTAATGATCTTATTTTTATAGACCTAAACATATACTAATTGAACTACATCATATCAAATACTTTAGAATATTATAACCTGAGGTTGTTGCGAGTATTCTATCATAGTTATAGCATGACAATATGTCCTACTATATACTAAAGATACAACTAGTGAGCCTCTTATTTCCTATTAGCTGGTTAGGGAATATCCTATCGCAAGGGGTTTTGATTTGGAGGGGCCCAGCAAGAGTGAACAGGGTGAAAATGTACGAGCAGCTAAGCCCATCTGGAGTCAAGTGTTAGGTAATGCCAGCGATTACAGCGATGAGAGAGAATGAGGTCAGCTCTGAAGGCAACTAGCTCAAGTGCCTGAGGCTGGGGCAGGGGTGGCCGGGAGGGGGGGGGGAAGTACCTGAGGATGCAGAGGACAGAGCACGAGGGAAGTGGAAGAAGAGGGCCTCTGGCATCTGTGACTGTGGGAATGAGCCTCAGAAAATGAAGAATGAACTGATTGGTAAATAGAGTGGGTCTTTAAATACACTGCGGTAAGAGAAGACCATTAGAGGCATTAAAGGCTGCTGGTGGCACATGCATCATATCCGTGTCTGGTAATTTCAGATAAGAAGTAGTGGGATATGCCGTCGAGGTTGTATTTGCTTTAAGAAACGGAGACGATGATAAAAAATAACTGACAGGTAGAAGTACGGATGCTTTGAGCATACACACTAGTTAAAAAAGACAGGGATTGAGTTATTCAAACCTAAATAGAGGTTGGAGAGATAATACAGGAGGTGAGACATTTCCCTTGTATGTGACTAGCCCTGTTCTCATACCTGACCCACATACTCTCTTGAGCACAGATTCAGGAGTAAGCACCAAACACCAAGCACCAAGCACCAGCAGGACTGGCTTAGAAAACAAGCACATTTATATATATGTATAAATATGTATGTATTTATCTTTTTGGGTCACACCCAGTGATGCACAGGGGTTACTCCTGGCTCTGCACTCAGGAATTACTCCTGGCATTGTTTGAGGGACCATCTGGGATGCTGGGAATCAAACCCGGGTCAGCCCCATGCAAGGCAAACACCCTACCCACTATACTATCGCTCCAGTCCCTAAACACATTTTGTAAAAACCCAAATCCGTAAACTAAATGAGCCTATAGTAATGAATCACTTTCAGGCAGGAGAATAGAACATTATTTTTTGACTTTATATCAAAAAATTTGAAAAAAATTACATATTTACTTGTGGTGGGGCTATGAGCACTCTATGTGGTACCCAGAATTGAACTCAGGTCTAGCACAAGGCAAGCACCTGACCTATGAAACTATCTCCCGGGTTTTCCTTGCATTTATTTCTGATGTGAAAATTTTACACTCACGAGAACCAGACTGACCTCAGATGTGGGCAGGCTTGAATAAAGGAAGATAAAAATTTAGGTTTGAAGAAGTAGAATTTAAGAGTCATGGGTACAATAGTGAGGAATATCAGGGTTATGGAAGGCAATATGATTTTTTGCACAAGAATTACTTCATAATGTCAATAATATCTACACGGGATTATAGCACTGGAGTTCAGTTATAAAGGGGCAGTCAGTAATAGATATAAAGGTTCAATACAAATTATATTACGATGACAGAACAAATAAATTGGGGAACAATTATGAAAATAAAATAAGTAGGTATGATATGTTGACCAAAATATACTGCAAGGACAAAAATTCAATACCCTAGACATAATTGCTTTAACACTGAGTCTAACAGGAATGGGTGGGAGCACAAATATAAGGGATACTAGTTTGATCACACTGAATTAGATGTGAAAATTGATTCTCCAAAGGGACTTTCATTGAACAGTTAGATGGGACAGGTATACCAGCCACTTAACGTCAAGTCAGAGGGATATTCTTTATAATGAATTCACAAATACTAATAAAACATGTGTTCCATATTTGGAGGGTTAAAAACCTAATGAGTTAGATGATTTATGGGGGCCAGTGAAGAGGATATTTGTAAGTGATTTCTGTAAGTCAATCAGAAATGGGTACCCAGGGATTGGGACCAAGGTTCCAAGGATGGTGATGGTTAGGGTATCCCAGTGATCATTGGTCATCAAAGGTCAACTGAAAAGACTGAATCAAGAGAGCAAAAACAGGAGCAGCTTACCAGGTTAGTACTTTTGAGAAGGGAATTTAGGTAGCAACTGCATCATATATCAACTTCAAACAGAAAGGTTTAGGGTGTGTTTGAAAGAAAGCTGGATTTAAGAAAATGCTTGAATGAGGTAACTGATATTTTTGGCAATGGAAAATTTTGCTAAGGAAGATTAAAATATTACAAGATTACTATTAGTCCCTAAATACTATGGCATAAGAAGTCAATTCTGCCCAAATATAGAAGTATTCCAAATGACTTTCTTTGTATCTTTCTTTTTGTCTTCTTCCTTCCTTCCTTCCTTCCTTCCTTCCTTCCTTCCTTCCTTCCTTCCTTCCTTCCTTCCTTCCTTCCTTCCTTCCTTCCTTCCTTCCTTCCTCCCTTCCTCCCTTCATTCCTTCCTCCCTTCCTCCCTTCATTCCATCCTTTTCTTTCTTTTTTCTTTATTTCTCTCTTTCTTTCTTTCTTTCTTTCTTTCTTTCTTTCTTTCTTTCTTTCTTTCTTTCTTTCTTTCTTTCTTTCTTCCTTTCTTTCTTTCCTTTCTCTCTCTCTTTCTTTCCCTTCCTTCCTTCCTTCCTTCCTTCCTTCCTTCCTTCCTTCCTTCCTTCCTTCCTTCCTTCCTTCCTTCCTTCCTTCCTTCCTTCCTTCCTTCCCCCTTCCTTCCTCCCTTCCCTCCTTCCATTTTTCCTCCTATATTCTCAGAGATAGAATGTTAATAAAATACTATTATCAATATTATAATTAGACATTTAACAAATATTGAAAAATAATTGAATCCATTAATATGGCACAACATTTTGAATAAAAATTTATAGTTTTTAAAGTAGCATGAAAAGCCTCCTGAGGTAGGGGTCAAAGGGTGTTGCAGAGAGAAACAAAGAATGAGAAAAAAAATGAAAGAAATCCTTTTTTGAAGAACAAGGTTGTAAGAGAGTTAGGGAATCCTAGCATATCTCCTGTGTATTCAAGGTGGAAAGGAGTGCCAGATAATATAGCAATGAGGTTCCACTTAACCTCAGGCCATTTGCAGGAGAAACTCAAAGATCATCATAGAAAAGGTACCAGAGAAAAATACCAGGTTTTCCTTGGACTAGTCTTCCCTCTTTCTTTTTCTTTCCCTTTTCTCTCTCAAATATGCTTCTCAGTCTCCCCCAGGTCTGGGAACTCAGCTCCCTTGAGAAATTCTAAGAGGCCACTGGTCTGTCAGAAGATGTTCACTTAATGCGCAAAGGGGATCATTGAGGGGGTGCTGTGAGACATGTCCCCCTCTACTATCCCCACACTCATTCTCTTTCCTTGCTGCTTCCCAGTCAAAGGGCTCGGACAGGACTGCAAGAAAGGGAAACAGTTTCCGCAAACACGAGCACCGCTAAATACGTGCTGTTTAGTCTGCCGACGCCGCTGTCCTCAGGCCCAGGGAAATCTTGTGCCAAGTTAATATTCGCATCTTGCAATGTTCTTATCAAATTTGCGGCCTTTATCCAGAGCCTGGAAAGCGGCTGAATAATGCCAGTGGATGTATGGGGGAGTTTTAAAGTTTTTCAAGTTTCTAACAGAAAATCTGAAAAGGGTTTGGAGTGGTTCCATTGGATGTTGATTGTTGCTTTGGAAACAACGAAAGAATTATGGTCTTTTGCATCAGTCAGAGTGGCTCCTGGAAATTCAGAAAGTATCCATATCCCTTTTCTAAAATAACTCATTGCATCGCTCACCCACATGCCTTGTTTATCATGCCACTGTGCTATTATTTGCCTCCACCCCTGCTGCAGGGGCTTCAAAACCCTGCAGCATTCTATCATTATATATTTGTCAAGGGAAACTCAAGTGTGATTAGAGGGTCACCACAAACTCTCCGGGACAGGGTAGAACAGTTTGTTTGCAAGACATGTGGATCTCTTCTAAAATAACATCCCCTTTCCATATAATTAAACCCTCCTCTGGTGACTGGTAATGGATGATTTGGGAAAGGTAATTTTCCTTCAAGTGACTTGAAGTCGCTTTATGGGTATTGTACAAAATGCAAATAAATAGCGAAAATGGCATAATAAATCTAAGAACTTAAAACACTCCTCCTGTATTCTATCTCTTAGGGGGTGGTGCCCAAACTTGTGATAATAAAATAAAGAAATATTTTCTATGTACCTGAAAACCCTGCAGCCATGTCCTGATTTATTAAACCTAACTGTTCTGTGATGCAGTCCCAAATCCCAAGGTTCTTCCCAAGTCTCTCTTGCCCTTCAGGAGATCTGAATGACATCAGCACGTCATATATGATTGGTTGTGTAGGCATATATACACACAGACGGACATACATCTTTAGCATTTGTGATGCTTTTATTTTTTTAAAACTCACTTGCTTCATAAAGGATTAAAATGGAAGATTAGACTCCATTCAGGATTTCACAATGCCTCAGTAATAAATCAGTCCTCATCATTTGAAGGATATTTCACAACTGTGAGGTGGGACAAAAGCTGATTTGAGATTCATACCGTTGTATACCTACTTAAAAAAAAACAGAAGCAATTTACACATCTGCAAATCTTCGGAAATGACTGAGTGAATTTGCATGATTTGGGCACATGAAGCCATTTTAGCACACAAATTCCTTCCTTTCATCTCTAAAGGGTGTCGAAAGGATACAAACATGTTTTTTGCAGATGATGTGAATTATTGACTGGCAGAAATAGCAACGCTAATGCTTTGGAAATGTGTTTTTTTATTGACTGAAGATGACATCTAGAAAAATTCTGCAGAAAAAAAAATCACATTTTATGAAAACCGGAGATATAGAACTGGATGTGCTAGTTTTTACATGCATATAACTGTTACTAAAAGTTTAGGTTATTTTGTTGTCCATTTAATGATTATTACCTTGACTGAGATGTTTATCTAAAATATAATAAAGTTATTGAATAAGTAAGAAAGCCTAGAAATGATTTACGAGTCCATTATTTATTTTAATGAGATCATCTGTAAAAGTAAATATAGATTTTTTTTTGCTCACTAAGGGTAACTATTATTTCATTTTTTAAATAGCATGCAATTTTTTTCCTAAAATGAATCAAATCAGATTGTATGTTTACAAAGTAAATCAGTCAAGAGTATTATAGTTTCTCTAAATGTGGAATTTTTCACTGTAAGTTAAACAATCCAAGAACTGTATGTTATAAACTCAAGTGTGAAGTATATGAGCTAGAAAAGAACTTGATGTTTATTTGGTGTGATCATTCTTTACTCACAGAAACTGGACCCCGGGAAATTTTAATGGGTAATGAAAGGGCATGTGCCACAGCTGTTATACAGGAGAGCTAGATCAGAAACTCGTAACTCCCTAACCTATCTTTCCTAGTTTTCTACTGTACTATCTTTTTAGTTATGCTGTACTATCTCTTTAGAGAGGTAAAGAAAACATTGAATTATTGGCAAGCTGTAATACCAGACTTCTTGGTTTTGAAGGGTCTTTACCCCAGATTGTATGTCAGACAGATAGAGTACATTTGAGCCCTCAGCTGAGAGAAAATGCAATAAGAAATTCAGTTTATATAAATGCAAAAATGTTGTGATTAATTTTTTTGTCATATCAATTTGTTGAAGGTAGTGTAATTGGTTGTGTGAATGGCAGGAAATTTAGAAATGCTAAATCTGTTATTGTCTTTTGCATCATGGTTAACTACAGCGAATAAAACTATTTGAGTGTAAATATTCAGGAAGGTAAGGAAGAGATTCAGATGTGTTTATTTTCTTACCTCCACACTTGTACAGAGTCTTGTGCATAATGAGTATATCATTCTTTATTTCTCTTGCTCTCACCCCTTTCATATACATATAGACTCATATGTTTATTTATCTATACACACATATTTATACAGGAGCACATCTCTAATCAATTAATACTTCAATTTGTGATAAATAGAATATTTCTGCCTAAGGCATAAAGCCTAGGTCTATGTACGTGTTGGTCAACACTCCTTGCAATTAGATAAATGCATCTGAAGTCAAATTTCAGATCTGCAAAATAGCAACTTGACTCCAACATATTTACGTAGCAGAATTGTATAAATATGTGCACCAAGAGACATGTGCCAAATGTTCATATAAGTCTTATTAAGGACAGCTCTCAAAAGGAAGCAATCTAAATGCCCATCAGGGATGGAACATACAAATTAAAGAATTTTGTGAAGCAACAAAAGTGAAAGAACTGTTGGCATACCCAATAATATGAAACTCAAAATGTCTTGGATAGAGACCAGAGAATATTTTAATACTGGGATTAAAATACTTGCCTTGCAGGCAGCTGAACCCAGTTCAATCTTCAGGACCTTATATGGTCCCCCTGAGCACCATCAGAAGTGATCCTGAAGGCAGAATCAGGAGTAATCTCTGAGCACAGGCAGGTGTGTGCTAACCCCCACCCACACCCTCACCCCTAAAAACAAAAAACTCCTTAGATGGATAAAGTCAGTACCCAAAGATTGCACTATTTATTACAGCATGTATTTAAAATCCAACTGTAGGCAAGACTATACTTACGCTGATGACAGAAGCCCGAAAGCCATTTATCTGTAGGGTCTGAGAAACAGGGATGACTTCTGAGGACACAGGGGTGAACTTTAGGGATGATGATGACGGGTTATTTCTTGATCTGGTTCTAGCCACATGAATAGATTTGCTTGGAAAATATTAATCAAAGAGTACAAATTCTCTATATTTACTCAAAAATAAAATGCAATGTCATGTACACTTCATGGCTGTGTAAACTCTGACAAGTTACTTTTCATTTGGGACCAGTGTTTCCTCATTTAGAGAATGGGAAGATAATGCTGCTGAGGGGGTGGATATGGAGACAGAATCAGCAAGTAGAGGAAGTGGGAAATCACCCAGTGGCGTACGGCTCAGGTGCTCCATATGAGACAGGAAAAATGGCTATTTTTACAAAACTGGAGGACATTGGATGCAAAACTATGATTGTGTGGTGGTGACTTGGGGTTTACCTGGTGTTTGTTGATGGTCTAGAAGCAATGCTAAATTTACAGGTCTTTAGCAGTAAAGGTCTCTGAGGTCATTTTAAATCTCATCCATTTACCCATTGATCCATCTGATATATTCATTCAATCACTCATCCCAAGCATCCTTTTATTTATCCAGTGCAATTGTCTTTGGCATTCCTTCATCATACAGTGTGCTAAATGATGAGATGACCAACCAAGATCAATAAGATATTGCCAATAAAAATAGGTGTAAAATGCTGTAAGAGGAAATGCCTGTTAGAAATAAAGTAATACAACAAAGTTTATAAAAAGAAATTAAGGTCAACATAAATGTGTACTAGCACTAACTGAAATGCCTAGCTTAGGTGTGTTCACTAAACAATAATCATTTACTCTGATGTCTTCATATTCCAGGTTAATCAATTACAGCTCCAAACACTTAACATAAATTTTCCATATTAATCATTTTGAGTGTTCAGATCAATAGTGTTAACTCTGTTTAAGTTGCTATCCAACAGATGTTCAGTGCTCTAATGTCCATGACACTGAATCTTTGAACTCAATGAATAAAACTTTCTATAACCTCCGAGTTCTTTGCAACCACCTCCATCCTTTCTGCTTCTCTGAATGTGTTCACTTTAGATCCTTTACACATGTGAGGAAAACATTTTTGTTTTCCTTTTAATGAGTATTATTGAGTATTTCCATTAGAGTATTTTGAGTAGTTTGTTAATTGAGTAATGCCAAATTCTCCCACTTCTCATCAGACCATATTCTCAATCACTCTGACATTATTCATGGTTGTCAAGTGTTAGTTTACAGACAGCTAGACACATGCAGTTGATTGGGGGGTGGGGAAAATGCATTGGTAATTAGCAAACATTCCAATCGTAATCAAGGAGGCCCATCTCCACCCCCTTTTCCTCCACTAAACCCCACCCTCACACCTGTCATTTATGTCTCTTTCAGAAGCCCAGAGTCTGGGTGAAGCTCCACAGGATTGATCCATCTTGAGAAAGGACAAAGACAGAAGGGAGAGCCCATGGTCATCCACCCCACACCATTCTTTTTTCCTTCCTTCTCCAGGATATCACCATTTTCCCTGCCCTCACAACGGGGAACAATGTTGTGAAATAGAAAGAGCTCAAACAAGAGAACAGACAATATGGAACAATGACAGGCCCTTGGCCTTGGATTACAAAACTGATTATGATTTGACTCGAGGGTGTGCAGGGATAGAGAGCAGGGATGGAGGGTCTCTGGTGCTTGGTGGTGGTGATGCATAGTGACTTCGCAAATCAGTATCATAGCAACATCTCACCAAGTCAGCCCCCGAAAGCCCACCATCACACAGCTGAAAAGATCAAAAACATGGAACTGGGATGAGAGCTCAGAGGTGAGACATGTAAACACAGGGGCCAGAGTTTGATTCCCAGTACTGAATTGCAGCTGTCCCTGGACCCCAGCACCATTGAAGTGGCCTTAGAGTCCGAGAGCTCGCTGAGTCAGAGGATTACACCTGCTGGCCATGGCCCCTGGGCTCCTGAACACTACAGGATTAGCACTCCAAAAACATGTTAAAAGGCATTGTGTGTGTGTATATATATATGCATATATATACATACATATATAAATATTTAAAGGTATGCTTATAAAATGTACATATTTCAAAGTCAGACCAAAAAAAAAAAAGCTTCTGCTGGTTTTTGATGAACTACATATGGGTTTGAAGCCCATAGAGTTGTATAAGAATTTTTGATCCCTGCTTATCCTTTCTGGTTCTTTTCACCAACAAAGTTGTAAAGTTGCATTTGGAGTTCCCTGTTTGGAAGCATTGTGCCTTTCCAGGAAACTCGAGTGCAGGAACTTTGCTTCTGACTTTTTGTTAATTTTATTCCATGGACCTATTTCCTTGCCTTTTAAAACCAACTTAGTTTGCCTCTGTAGCCACAGAAAACACCTTAATATTTTTTTGCATTTAGTAAGAAGTGGAATTTAGCTATTTTTTAGTTTTGTTTCATGATGAGGTCCCATCCGGAAATGCTCAGGCATTAGTAGTTCACTCAGGAATTACTCATGGTTTGTTTGGGGACTCTATGGGATGCCAGGGATTGAACCCAGGTCAGCTTCATGCAAGGCAACTGCCCTACTCACTGTGCTAACACTCTGGACCCAGAGGTGGAATTAAAGGCATAACCACACTACACTGTAAAAATGAATGCAGAGTGTAAAATGTAAAGTGTTGATTCGGTTTGGTTCTCAAGCCGGGAGCTGTTTGTCCTCTGCTTGTTTTCCTGGGAATTCCTTCCAGGCAATCACATTTAGGTGAACCTAAGGCAGCATTTGTCCTTCACTAAGTGATGACTAGTTTGCAATAAACTTGATTTAATTTTACCAATTTAAACAGTCTTTCTTGGAAATTCAGTCTGTGTCGTGAACTTTATCTGTACTGATGAAATTAACTGACCTATTGCCAGGTTCCTGTTTTTTTTTAATGTAAACAATTGCGAGAAAAAAAGGAGGGAAGGAAGGACAGAAGGAGAGAGAAAATGAAGGAAGGAAGGAAGGAAGGAAGGAAGGAAGGAAGGAAGGAAGGAAGGAAGGAAGGAAGGAAGGAAGGAAGGAAGATATTCTTTTAACTTACATATTCTGTTCAACATTTGTCTTTGATAGGACAAGTATATATAGTCTCTAAATCTTTTTTCTATGCTTTATGAAGCCCATTGAATATGCAAGATAACTTAACTATCGTAATATAAGTAGTTATGTATACAACCTAGTAACAGAATGAAAGAGTCCTATTCCAGAGCATCAGTGTGTGTTTGTGTAGAAGTTACTGAGTTTTCATAACTCTCTCCTCATTTCTCTCTCTCAGTGATTAGATAAGCATATACATACATATATATATGTATATATATATATGTGATGGTATCTAACTGGACTGAGTGCTCTGTAAGTTGTGGATAACTGGAGAGTAACTGCAGTAACAAGTAGTTCACACTCACAAAGCTCATTCTAGAGCACCCCTTTTCCAGCCAGCTGCACTGAAAAGGCCATTGTCTTTTTATAAGCCCATGTTAGAATTTCTAATTGCATAAATGTATTTGGCATTTTTAATTCAACATTAAACTAATTGTAATAGTTCCATCATCAAGCACTTAAAATATTTGGTGCATTCACTTGGTATTTGTATGTCTCATGACATAACATTTTTGAAATTAGTTTTTATTACTGAATATTTCTCATTTTAGTAATTCTTCTCTTACCACTTTAAAATTTAGGTTGGGGGATTAAATTACATTCTAGCAAAAATTTATTTTAACCATCATTTTATGTATCAAATATTGAGAAATAAATGGACAAAATATTTTATATGTATAAGTTGTTATTTCAAAAGTTAATTTTTCCTGAGCTCATTGATTCTTGAAAAGGATCTGAGAGATTTGCTCGCAAAACTCAGAAGCTTAAGAAGTTAGAGTTTATTGTGTAGTTCCAGGGGGTGGGTCTGGGTCAGGCCTATCCTTTTACCCATGTCGGATGTCATCCTGCCTTCAATTCCTGGACCACTGTGTGAGGCCCTAAGTCCTGGCCCTCACCGCCTGATTGCTTGATCTTCTTCCCACACCACTCCCCACCCAGTGTTGCTTTCCCCGTCTGAAACCTGCACTGAGCCCCGTCTTCTCTGCCCCCTTGCTAGGGTTGCTTCCCCCCAGCCTCTTGATGGGCACTGCTAAGACTGGACCTCGGAAGCTCCCTGTCCCTTGGCTTCCTTCACTCTCTGTCCGTGTCCAAGTGGGAGGTAGCCCTGCTGCCTGGCCAGGCTGCCAACTCCCACTGCCATGCATCATGTGACCTCTTTTGACTGGTGCCAGGCTGCCAACTCCCACCGCCAGGCATCACATGATCTATTTTGACTGGTTAGCTTTTCTGCCACCAGCAAGATTTAAAGTGGCCAATGAAATGAACTGTTTCACCGGATTCTCTACTCTTCTACTGTTGCTGCATCAAAATCACATGTACTCTACACGGATATAAAATCATGCTATAACATATATTATTTAGTAACTCAAGAGATGCTCATTCCTCCATTAGCATCTATGAACCTGTGGCATTAAGGGAATTAAAGATAAAGCTGAAAAAAGTAATGACTCAAAGTACCGAAGAAAAGGAAAGAAAACCCTGCACAAAACAGGCCAGAGGAAAGAACTTTTGTGTAACCATTTTTTTTTTTTTTTTGCTTTTTGGGTCACACCTGGCTATGCACAGGGGTTACTCCTGGCTTTGCACTCAGGAATTACCCCTGGCTGTTCTCAGGGGACCATATGGGATGCTGGGGATCAAAACCGGGTCAGCTGCATGCAAGGCAAACGCCCTACCCGCTGTGCTATCGCTTCAGCCCCATTGTGAAATCATTTTTACCGTTCAAATTTTAACTTTAAGGACAAGGCCTTCTCAGATAATTTTCAGAAATTTCCTTGAGGGAGGATTGTCTTTTTTAATAAAGGGCGTGCAGTGCATTTTTAATGGAAATATTTTTATGTCAACGGTTGATGTTACAGCAACATGAGGGTCTAAGGATCTTCAAAATCCCATCCCCAGAATACATTTTCAAAAGCTATAAAGGTTGCAGAGGCATGCATTATTTATTTCTTTGCTTGTGCCTGATTAAGTAATTCCACAGACCCATCAACAAGTCAGACAGTTTAACAACACTCCTAGTGTTGATCTCACTGGTTTTTATTTGTACTTATAATGTCAACGTATAAATTTTATAACATTGAGCCTTTTATATTCAAGGTCTAAATGGCACTGGTTACTAATTTATTTTTTGCAACTCTGTGTGGTCTACAGAAGATAACATTGCTCTTTTAACTGAGTCAGGGGATGAGATATTTTTAAGGTTACTTTTACATACATTGTTGGATATAACCTTCCTTTAACAATTTTAAACTTTTAGTGGGGGTAGGGACCTTAACTTGCATACTTGCCTTGAAAGTGGTCGACCCAGGTTTCATCCTGGCCTTCCATTTAGTCCTTCAGGCCTACTCAAGAATAATCCTTGAATACAGACCCAGGAGTAAACCCTGAGCATAGCAGGCTGTGACACAAAATAAAACAACAACAACAAAAAAATAAAAATGTTCATTTCCTGGCAATATACCGTGAAGAGGATCTTTGCAAGAACTTGTCATTCTCTCCAGCCTCCTGCCCTCTGTGTCCTCCTTGAACGTGGAGATCGACTAAGGGAGTCTCACCAGCTGTCACTAGCCTGTGTCATGTTCAAATGCTTTTGTGGAAAGAGAAATGTCGCTTAAACCCATGCCTCTGTCAAGAGTGAAAAACTAAAAGCAGACCAAATCTTCTATAGTGGCTACTTGGAAAAGACAGTTTTATGACTGGAAAGGGGCGTTAAAATCAAACTGGTTTGAATAGAATACAGCAGATGATGCTACGGTGAAGCATTCCCAAGTAGGTTGCTCTGGTGAAGCCAACTCTTCCTCTGTGTCTTTGCTGCCCACCTGGCCCCTGAGGCAACCAGTTTCCATTTTCCTCTTACAAGACCTAAGCCCCCCACCAACCCCAGTCCCCCTTGCTAGGGACTTCTATGCAGTTTTATTTCGTTTGCAATTTTTAGGGGAAGAGGAGACTGGGGGAATCTAAACTGCATGGTGCTCAGGGGTTGCTTCTGGCTCTATGTTCAGGTTTGGGGGACCCTCTAGCATGCTAGGGTTTGGATTCTAGACAGTCATTCACAAGTGCCTTATCTGCTATCCTATTTCTCCTGTTCCTCATTCATGTTTTATCAGATTACTTGCTTGTCTTTCAGCAGACTGAAGTTTGCTATTCACTAATCTAAAATAGATTATATTGCCTTTGGATCCCCAAACACAATAAAACACATTGAAGGATTAAACAACTTGAAAATTGAGCTTTATGCTTCTAGAAAGTCTGTAATCTCACAAGATGTGGTGGGCTTGGTACCTGGTGGGGATTCTCTATCTTGAGGACCAGAGTGTCTCAACCTTTTCCAACTCTGGACCCCTTCTAAATCTTGTTTGCTGACTCTGTCATTCATCAGTGGCCCCACAAGTTTTGTCAATGGCCCCAATTATGTAGTTTTGACCTTTGGTCTCCTTGCCATGATCTGGGATCCCAGAGGGGTCAGATGGTCCCCAGTAACAACTCCTAGGAGCATCTTGACCTCTATTTGATTTTGTGTGCCTAGGTGGGGGGCCGTGGGTGGGTGGTGAAGAGATAAGCTCCCCTGTCTCTTAAGGACTCAATTTCGATCTCAGTCATCCTACTGTCAAGATGCCCGAGACCTCTCACTACTTCCCAAAGTTGTTCTCTTTACAAAACATTTCCCCATGCAATCATGAGGGCCTTAGCGCTTCAGCATGTGGATTCTGGAGTTCTAAATATGTAGCCTATGCACATTAATATTTAACGCATTCAGAATCTTTGAATAAAGTCTATTTTATGTTACCCAAAAAGATTCTTGTATCCTTATACTTGAGTGTATTTATTTAAATTTAATAGGCTTGATTAGCTTATGTCTTTCCTGTCTGCCCTGGAGAGACCCCACAAGCACTGTACAAAGTATATAAACATTGAACTTCCACGATATGACAAGTAGACATGCAAGTGGTGAGACCATGCTCCACTTTATTTTCTAACATAACATTGATCAAACTTATTTAGAATATACTGCTATGTTCCCAGGAAATGATCATGGTTTAAAATGACCTATCCTTTCAAAAGAGAAATTTTCTTGATTGGGATTTGAAAATGAGTGGGTGAAACAACCTTGTTTTTAATGCTTAAAGTCCCCAACAGCATTCCAAGTGCCAAGGAATAGAGTATATTGGAGAAATAATTTTAGAATAATTAATTCATAAGAATTTTATAAGTAGCCACTATTATGATTCTGATGCTTTCCCAGTAAGTCACATTGAATATTTCCCTGGAGAGAAATTGTTGCCATCCCTAGGTAGTCCCTTATATTAACACTCATTTATAGTTGATGTAAAATAATTGTTATATTTTCTAATCAACGAACCCATATTATGTTCACTAAAACAATGCAAAACAACTATATTGCTTTCCTCCATAGTAACCTTTGCACTCTTAAAAACTTTTGAAACAGAAAGTCAATTACTGAGAACATGACAATGAGTTTGGGAAAGTAATAAAACCAAGGTGTGGTGTGAAAAAAGAATTATCAGGTCCTGCCCCAGCTCTAGGCCCAAGACTCAAGGGACCTGTTCTTACTTTTTCACATGTATCACGAATCACCAATCATAAAATCCCCGTTAATCATTGATTTCTCAAGCGGGCTCAGTAACCTCTCCATTCCTCCTTTCCCTGAGATTTTAGAAGCCTCTCTCTACTCAGCCTTCCCAATGATGCCACATTGGAGGCTCTTTCAGGGTCAGGGGAATGAGATCCAGCTTGTTATTGGCTTTAGCATATGAATACACCATGGGAAGCTTGCAAGGCTGTCCCATGTGGGCAGGAAACTCTCAGAAGCTTGCCAGTTTCTCCCAGAGGGAAAAGTAGGCTACAAGATATCGCATGGTTGCTTTGTGGCTGCGTGCTTCTGGGAGCTTGCTTTCAAGTCTCTGGATGCTGAGCATGGCTGTAGCTAGGTTCCGGTGGTCTTCGGCCACCGGGAGCTCTGCTCGGGGTGGGGAGGGAAGCTGGAGCCCATCCGAGGGGCCCCGGGGAAGACAGCCAGATGTGCGGGCAAATACTCTCACATGTATATTCATGTAAATTTATTTATTTAACTTACGTGTACAAACTTCTATATAGTAAACATATACAAAAAAGGAAGAAAGAAAAATGAGATTGTATCTTAAAGAATAAAATGTCTTTTCTTTCTTTCTCTCTTTCTCTTTCTTTCTTTCTTTCTTTCTTTCTTTCTTTCTTTCTTTCTTTCTTTCTTTCTTTCTTTCTTTCTTTCTTTCTTTCTTTCTTCCTTCCTTCCTTCCTTCCTTTCTTTCTCTCTCTTCTCTTTCTTTCTTTCTTTCTTTCTTTCTTTCTTTCTTTCTTTCTTTCTTTCTTTCTTTCTTTCTTTCTTTCTTTCTTTCTTTCTTTCTTTCTTTCTTTCTTTCTTTCTTTCCTTCTCTCTTTCTTTCTTTTTCTTTCTCTCTCTTTCATTCTTTATTTCTCTCTTTCTCTCATTCTCTCTTTCTTTCTTTCTTTCTTTCTTTCTTTCTTTCTTTCTTTCTTTCTTTCTTTCTTTCTTTCTTTCTTTCTTTCTTTCTTTCTTTCTTTCTTCTTTTTTTAAAATATTTTTTAACGAATCACCATGAGATACACTTACAGACTTATAAACTTTTGTGATTATGTTTCAGTCATATAATGATCGAGTACCCATCCCTCCACCAGTGCCCATTCTCCACCACCACTGTTCCCTAGGATAGTTCCCGCCACCTCCACCCCACCCCTCTCTGCCTCTGTTCTCCCATCCCCAGTGAGTCCTCCAAGTATCATTCCCTTAAACCAAGAGACCTGGTTTAAGCCAACTGAGACACATTCTGAGTGACCCAGGAGCCATCCAATCAGTTACTATTCTGGCCCACCTGCCCCACCCTGCCTGAACTTGTTTGGCCTATCATGGCCCCCTGTCAACCTGGCTTTCTTAGGCAAAGAAGCACACCCAAGTTACAGGCACTGCTGCCACCACAAGCCCTGGGGTACTGATTAACATAGCCCCCCCCCCAGTGGTTTTTTTCCTAGGGCTCAAGACTATCAGTGCTCATTTCTCCATGACAATGCCGAGCAAAGGACTCCTGTGGACCAGTAAAGCCAGGATCCTAGAGGTTTGTAAATCACCTTAAAAGACTTTGGGAAGATGGGGCTGGAGCGATAGCACAGCGGGTAGGGCGTTTGCCTTGCACGCGGCCGACCCGGGTTCGAATCCCAGCGTCCCATATGGTCCCCTGAGCACCGCCAGGAGTAATTCCTGAGTGTAGAACCAGGAGTAACCCCTGTGCATCGCCGGGTGTGACCCAAAAAGCAAAAAAAAAAAAAAGACTTTGGGAAGCTTATTCCCCTCCTCCTTTGGTTCTGGGTTCCTTCTCTCTTCTCTCTGAGAAGCCCCTATTCTCTCCCTAAGTGCTTTCTTTGATTTCCTACCTATTTTGTTTGTTTATTAATTTGGATTTTTAGGCCACACCCTGCAGTGTCTGGGAGAGACTTCCAGCTATGTGCTGGGGGTGAGGTGGGGAGGGGTCTTCCCTATCCAACAATACTCAGTGGGTCTTGCTGTGCAAGGGGAGTGGGGGAGCAGTCCAACTCAGTTCCATTACATACAAACCTTTTGAGCTATCTCTCTGGCCTCTCTCTCCCTTTTAAGAAAACATCATCCAATGTTTCCTCCTGAAATCCTTTCCTGCAAGACAAGAGCGGGTCCTGGGACATTTGAGCAGAGATCAAATGCGACTTTTCTTGTTACTTACCCAGAGCCAACCCTTACCCTGCTTGAACCCACGCAGCCCTATAAGTTAGGTAGTTTGAGTCAGTTCCCACACCCCAGTAAAATCTCGGTGGGTGCCCGAGTAGTAGGAAGGGCACTTGCCTTGCACGTGGCTGAGCCATGTCCCATCTCTGGCAGGTCATATGGTCCCCCTGAGCACTACCAGGAGTGATCCCAGAGCACAGAGTCAGGAGTAAGCATTGATCGCCACCGGATATGCCTCCCTCCCACCAAAGAAAAGGAACACAATAGAAAAAAAAAACATCATGGGTGTGGCCTGATGGCTACTTAGTGGGTTTGGTGGAGTCCTAGAGTTCAGGCCACACAGGAACCCACGACAGACATGTTCCAGTCCTACCAGTCCTGTACACTTTCCTGGGAAAACTGAGGTGAGCTAAGTGGATGGAGGGAACTAGTGTGTTCTCTTTTGTGGTTATTCTGTCCCTGCTTACTGTGTGCCCGTGGTGCAACCAACAACACAACCAACAACAGAGAGCTATTTTCCTTGTCCTCAGCCTGTGACTGGGTGGGGTTCAAGCTTCCCTCTGTCCTATACAGACCAGTACGCTATTGCTTCATGAAAGAAAACTTCATGGAGAAACTTTTTCTGTGTTCTTCTAAAGCCAACCAAGTCTCTGCTGCCAGCTGAGTCATGATTCAGTTCCGCCCAGACGCTAACAAGGCAGGGTCAGTGTGCTCCCAAGGAAGGAGAGGCCCGTCCCACGAGGCCCACCCTTACCCTTATCAGGTGCCAGCAGAGTAAGGGGGTCAGGACTAGGCCTCTATTCCAAACTAAATGTGAATATGAAATTCTTAGGATTTCTCCACCCAGCTTGATCTTGCCTAGACTGACACATGGAGGTCAGGAAAACACTCTTCACTACTTCACAATTATAGTTAATTATCCAGGAGCGAACTCAGGAAAGGCAAAAGGCAGAGGTGCACAGGGCAGAGTGTGGTGAGGAAAGGTGATGAGAGCAAGAGTCTCTGGAGCCTCTAAGGAGCGTTTCCTCCCCGACACATTAGCCAACCCAGAAGCCCACTTGATCATGTTTGTTCAAGAGTTTCTATAACTGGAACTCAAGTGCCTCTTCCCTTCCCTGGGGCTGGGGTGGAACTACCCAAACCCCAAATTACTGGTCTGTTCTTTCTGCTGTCCAGTTTCCACCCCTCCACCCAGGGAGCCAACTGAGAAGCAGGGGTCAGAGTCTTGACCATTTGGGTAACAGAAGGACCTCCCATCAATAAGTGGATTCCTAGGGTGATAGCAGTTTTGCCCCAGGGACTGGGAATGGAAGCTAAATAATTTTTTTAAATTGCACTATGAGCTCTCATTGGGTGTTCCACCTGGCACAGACCTTTCATGATAGGGTCTTGCTCTGCCAGCAACTCAACAACCTCCGGGCACACTCCATCAACCTCAGAGAGATCAACTTGAGGCCACCGATGTCCCAGGTGCTGCCCAGAGATGCAGGCAGGTGCGTGTTTGTCAGTGTGCAGATCGTTACAACATGCCAGTGGACCAAAAGCTTACATTCAGTAGACTGGGAACACCTGTAAAGGGGATTAGAGGCCGCCCCAAAAGCCTCCGTGCCTCTTGGAGAGACCAGAAAGCTAATGAGAGTATCTTGCCTGCATGGCAGAGCCTGGCAAGTTACACATGCATGGCATACTCGATATCCCAAAAACAGTAACAATGATGGTCCTCATTCCTCTGATCCTGAAAGAACCCCCCAAAGCACCATCAGGCCACACTAGCATGAGACAGGGATGAATGGAGATGTTATTAGTGCCCACTAGAGCAAATCATTGAACAATGGGATGACAGTGATACAGTGATAAAATTGCACCATGGTAATGCGATTTTACTTCCATATTTTCTTATCTTTTGAGTGGTGTGGTGAGAAGTAGTTCCAAAGTGTTGCTCAGGAGGCCTTGGGGTCCCACAGGTAATTTTTAGTCAATGGACTGATTGCTTAATGCCAGGACTCCAGGAAATGGTGAAGTTCTGACTTTGAAGTGCCAGAAATATCAGGGATCGGGGGCCACAGAGATAGACCTTGCAGTGCTCGGGACCATCCCATATTGGCTTGTAGTCTGGGTCATGCTAGCACATGGTGGGCTGGACTAATGCCTGGTTATTTGAGTGCTTTACATCTTCTAGCCCGCACTAGGGTTTGTTTTTCTCACACCTCAACTTCTCATTGGCCATAATGTTCTGTTTCTTCAGTGCACTAAAAATAAAATTGGGTGCATTTTCCCATGCTTATCCTACTTAACCTCTGAGGAGTCTTAGGCGCATTTGACCCATTATCTTTCCTAAGCTCACACTTAGCCTCTCTTTTAAGGAAGGAATGTCAGTTCCCTTTGATTATTTTCCTTTGATTATTTTCCTTTGATAGTTCTGACTGATTCTACTTTGACTCTTTGGAGACCTATTAATTAGAGAAGAAAGAAGACATTACCACTAATTCCACTGATAATTTGGCATACAGAGATGAATATTCTCCAGGGACATGATGCATACATATTGTACTGACGGTAATTATCTGCATTCTTGTGGAAGGATGCACTCCCACTAATGTCTTACATTCTTACAATTTATGTTTTATCTCTACAGAGGGTTGCCTCTATTAGACAGATATTCATTGAAGGTTCTTTCAGATTGAGTCTCAGCATTTCACCGAGAACAGCTACATCGAGGTTGCCGATGTTCCTTTTATTATAATTAACCCCCCCCCCCCCGTTATGGACTAAAGATAATTCTTGACCATAGGAGACAAGCTCCAGTTGGTTTGACCTCATTGTTTACATAGAGGTAGTATACTTTTCATTAGCAATATGGGCATGTTTTTTTCTTTTTGGGTCACCCCTGGAGATGCACAGGGGTTACTCCTGGCTCTGCACTCAGGAATTACTCCTGGCGGTGTGCTCAGGGGACCATATGGGATGCTGGGAATCGAACCCGGGTCAGCCGCGTGCAAGGCAAACACCCTACCGCTGTGCTATTGCTCCAGCCCCGCAATATGGGCATTTTTGATTTTGCATTATAGATCAAAATCGATGGGTTATTAAACTACCCCTACATTCAGAATACGAAGTTGTCTCTGGGTGTTTTCACAAGGGAATTCAATCTTTTAAAAAGAATCTTCATTTGCTGATCTAAGCTCAGGAAACCAAGGCCAAGAATTTCTCCCTTTAACTTCATTTCTTATAGAGCTGGGAGAGTTCCTCGAAATGGCTAAAGTCTGTGCCAGGAAGTTACCTTATTTTTACATAAGGATGAGTTCAGGAAGCCAGCTACCTTCTGGGTGATTTCCTAGAAAGGGCTGGGGGCTGTCACTCCACACAATCTTGTATGTTAGAACTGGGCTTTCCAGTCTTCATTCATTGGGATTTATATTCAGATATGGAACTGCACTTGGTTGAACATTCAGATCATTCAATTGGATCCTAAAGAATGGAGACCAGCTTGGCAAGCTGGGGCAAATAGCTAATGAGCATTTACACAAAACACTAGGAAGTCTGGTGAGGTTTCAACTCCTGGAGAGTCTGTGAGAACCAGAGAGCCTTCAAAAATGTTTCATTTCATTTTCAAATACAAAGTTTAGGGCCTTAAAGATAGTTCATGGTATAAGATTGTGTCTTGAGTATCATCAAACCTGGTTTGATTCCAGGACTACACAATCCTCCTATATCAGTAGGCGTGAGCCTGGGTGTCCCCGTAAAACTACAGGGGTGACCCGATGCTTTCTCTGGTACTATAGATGATTTCTGTAGGTCCCCAATGTCACCACATGCCCAAGCTCTCATGTTTGTACTCAGGTCTGTATTATGGAGAATTGCCGGAAGGTTTTACCCTGGGCCCACTGAGCACTGATTGTGAGACATACCTGCCATACCCCCAACAAAAGTAATGCAGAGTTTATTAAGTTAGTGGTTGAATTCATTTAAAAATATCAGTTTATTGTCTACATTTTTAGACATCAATACAGTATTAACAATAGTCAATAAAGTTTGGTTCCCTTTATCAACTCACGCCTACCTAACACATTATTCCTTCCCTTTCAGAATATTCTCTTTGGAGCATAGAGTTTTCTAGAAAGTCTTTTTGCACTTGCTTCCTGCAAGCATTTGCATACAGGGCCACGGAAGAAAGTAGACACAAGCACTCCAGGAGGATTTGCCCCAATCCAGCATCTTGGACTTTCAGGCTTTAGAGCATCGAGAAATTGAATCAAGTCTCCTGATCAGTGGCATTTCATCATGGAAGCTGGTTGGACTAATGCATTAATAGTTCCCTATTTAACCTTTAGCAATAGTTTATTGTCTCTTTCAACTTAACTACTTTTGCCATAGTACTGAAAAGAGTTTAAAACTATGGGACACACCAACAGTCGGTATTGTTTTCATTATTATTTTGTTAATAAATTAAGGTAAAACAAGAAGTATTTGATTTCTCAAAGACCCCATGGAAAATCCCCCAAGTAGTTTAAGGTATAAAAATTATACAATATCCTTTTTTTCCCTTAAGACACAATTTTAGGCAAAATTGAAATAATTTTCAAATGAGATTTTACGCATTCAAGATAAAATCACAGACACCTGAGAAATAGTATTTGGTTAAGTAATAAATCAAAATGGGAATAAAGCATTTTACTGTGAACATGGAAAGTAGTACAATTATAAATAAATAAAGCTACTTCATAAGCTAGAAAGCATCATTTTTTAATAATCAAGACCATGTTAAAGAAAACAATACAAGTAAAATAAAATCTCTGTATATAAGTAAATTGCACAATATATTAAAAAATAGATTTCAGATTGTAGGCATATGAGGAAATAAGTCAAAGGAATGTGCACAGAAAAACAAGTGAAATTAGCTACAACTGAAGAAATTTCAGTTTCATGTCAGGTGCAGATACATAAATATATCAGTTTAGCTTTCCAAGTTTTGTTTTTGACTAGGTACTTTCACATTTTAGAAAAATCTGTCATTTTATTTAAAATCAAACTATTTGTTTTTCTTGGAAGACAATATATTCATCTTTATAATGTTCATGATACTATTATTAATCTATCATTCAGTCATTCGCATGATTATAATTATTTCACAGAAAAAATAAACCTGAGTTTTGGAGAGGGTAATTGAGAACTGATCTCGCTCACTATCAATTGATGTATTCTTGAGGGTTCTGAACACACAGAAAGGGAGACCCCTTTCTGCAGCCCACAAATTTTTGCATAGCTATTAACAATATAGTATTAAATATATGCATTAACATGATCCTAGATTCTTTCATAAAGCATATAAAATAACAAGAAAAATAATGCAATACACAATAGACAATAATGAAATCTTCACTGATCTAAGTTAAATAGAATTTTTTTTGTTATAAGAATTCTCAATATTTAAATGAACTGAATATTAATCAAGATCTCAAGAACCAGAAGACATTGGAAATTAAGTTCAAGCTCACACTTTAGAACATAATTACTGTTGATATAAGAGTTGATCAGTAATGATTCAATTTAACTAATTTAATTTTTTATGCTTAAGCATGTAGAAGTTTTGGTTTTATTATAAACAGGCTAATATAAATTTATAAATGAAGTTTCCTATCATCATGAGAAAACAAGCCCAAATAAAATAGAATAAAAATGAACTTAACAGCAATAGGCTGGGTACTTTGCACTGACGAAAGTTAGATTGCATTTTTCTAACTTATATTTTATCATGGCAACATTAGTTTACAAGAATGTATATATTTATATATTTCAGGGTGTAAAGTCACTGGCCCAAACTTACACCAAGGCCTAAGGGACTTCCCTGTCCACTCTCCCTGACTCCCTGGGATGGGAGCCAGAGCTTTGTTTTCACTGGAAATTGTCTTTTCCCTTGATTTCTTTCGTTATATCTTACATGTGTGAAACAATCTATTTGTCTTTTTACTCTGACTTACTTTGCTTAGCATAATATCCTCCAAATCCAACTATTTTGTAGCAATATACTTTTTTAACAACAATATTTGTTTCCCAAATATTTATTAGGCTGTATGAACTTGACATATTGAAATGTTTCTGAGCTAGAAATTTTTTAATTTCTTAAAAATGTATAATGGTATAGGTGTGAAGTTCGTTTCACCAATTTTCTTTAAATCTGTGGAGTATGTGTTATTTATTATTTGTTTGGTCTTAAGCTAATTGGAATAGTTTTTTTTACACAATTTAAAGAGAAATAAAGTATTTTATACTCATAGGAGGTAGTCAAAAACTTTCCAAAGTACAAGCATAGGCAATTGGGAGATTATAGGTTTAGTTCTATAATTCAACCTCACATCAAGAATATACACAGAGATGCAGATAATTTTTTCCAGTATCAAGGAGCTGTTAAATTATGAAATGTGTAAGAATTTTATTAGATTCAAACTTGTACCCAAGTTGGTATCATCTATTAATAAGAAAATGGGTACAATGCTAAAATAAATTTTCCTAAATTTATTCCACCTCAGATGTCTCCACTGACTCAAATTTTATCACCAGTTGCTTCTTTGTTACCCACAAGAGTATCTTAAAGGCTTCCCAAATTCTACTGTACTAGAAAAAAAGACTCCTGACTTATTTTTGTAAGTTTTTACATTTCCTCTCTAGTCTTCTAGATATGTCCTATCTTCAGAGGTATTTGTCTTTGTCAGAAATATAAGACTAATATTCAGCTACTTCCATTCCCTCTCCTACCTGTTACTCTAGCCACTCTTTTGCCATATTTTGTTGACTTTACTTCCTTAGTATATCTCGCCTCTGTATTTTTCTATCTTGCAAATTTCTTATTCTGTCAAGGCCCTGCCTTGTCTTCATGTAAAACCATATATAATCCCTTTCTATAACACTTGGGATCCCTTGTGATCTGGCCTTGACCTTTTGATTACTGAGCTCTTTTCTCCCCTATTGGACTGTCACCTCGTGGAGGGCAGGCCATGCTTTTGTCCGTGTACTTCTCCATTCCTAAAGTGCAGTGTCTCTGTCTATTTGGTGTTCTTTAGGTGCAAGATCATAGTTATTGAGGAGTGAGTAAGTAAATAGCTGTTATGTAATATAGTTCAAAGCCAGACTCTGTCTTCTATCATGCTAGAAAATGTGTTACTTTCATATTTGATTTGCATTTTGTATGATGTGATCTGACTCCAAGAAAAATTCATTTAACAATAAGCTTGATGTCCTATCACTTGGAAGTCAGAGGTGGAGAAATTGTCTAGGTGAGTTTCCAAGGCAGAGCTGATGAAATCACAAATTAAACCCCACCACTCCTCAGCTGCTTGAACCTAGTTCTATATTTCCAGATTACAGGAATAGCTTCCTGTCAGCCTCCTCAATGAGACTGCAGGATGGTAATTGTAACTTTTGCCTAGAGATTCTTTGAGAATTATAGAACTAATGTTTCCAAAGAATCCCTTGAATATAGTTTAAGGCACATCAAAATTGGCTATCATTCCAATTTCCTTCAGATATACACAAGGTTTTCTGTTTTGTCTATAGAAAACAAACAAATGGCTTCTTTTTTGTTTTTTTTCTTCTTTTTGTTTTGCTTTTGAGGGTACATCAGTGATGCACAGTGTTGCTCCTGGCTATGTACTCAGGAATTACTTATGGCAGTGCTCAGGGGACCATATGGGATGCTGAGGATTGAACCCAGGTTGGCTGAATGCAAGGTAAACACCCTACCTACTGTACTATTGATCCAGAACCTCATTACAGAGTTTTTGTTATCACCTAGCAAACGAGTCAAGGTTTTCCCACATATAACAACACAAGTTTCCTGTAGTGACATAAACAGTGAACATTTTCACATGGAGTTAAGTTGTTGGGGGCTGTCAGTCAAGGGTAAGCAAGACACAATACCCCTTGCTATGTCCTACTGTATCTCTGGGCACAGAAAGCAAGACTGGGAGGACGAGACCTCAGTGGAATTTGAATTAGCCTAGAGGAAGGAAAACCCAGGTCTTAGCCAACCTCCTCTTCCATCATCCAGATGCATAGAAGGCTGCAGGGGAGAAGAGAGAAGCAGAGTTCTTCAACTTTCTCAGCCTGGTAGATCCTGCAGCAAGATGTATTTTGTTTTAGAGGGTGATGCTATGCAATTTCTTCTGGGCGTGTCACCAGACCTCTGGGAAAGATGGGCACTGACCCTTGCATCTTTATCATGGATCGACTGGGATCATATAGAAAACTTTGGTGACATGAACTCTTCTTTGGGGAGTCTAGAATTAGCATTTTAGAATGATTGCAGTACACCCATGGGAACTCCAGGCTGCTGTGAACCTCCCATGTGCAGGAAAAAGACATGCTGCTCATCATTAAACCATGTGTGCCTTTTCATGCATGCATTTATTTATTTTGAATTTCTAACAGCAATGCAAAAGGAGAGAGAAAATATTTTCTTTTCCGAAGGCTGCCAAGAAAAAGGCTATTCTCATTTGTGAAAATAAGAAAAGGTAACAGTTAAAATAAAAATTCTCTGACCCTAAGCCTAATTCCCTGTAAGGGGGCAAAGAAAAAGAAAAGAAAAGAAAGAAAAACACTTCTTTAAAGTGGAAGGAAGTCCAGCTATCTTTCGCATTTGCTGCCTTTTTTGTAGGTCCAGTGATATTTTCAGATTTTATTGATCGTAATTGCCTACACAGTTTTCAGATTCTTTTTTTTAAGTAAACAGATTTTATTTAGAGGCTTTTTGATGGAAGGAGGAAGGGATAAGTGGGAGAGAGAATAGTAAGAGTAATGCGCTCAAGAGAGAATGCGGGCTTCTCCAAGGGTAGAGAGAGCCCCTACACACACCCTAGCACTAGACTCGAAAGCATGAAAGTCCACATCTCAAGACTGGAGATGCGGGCGGCACATGTGCTCGGCCACGTGGGCGCAAGCAGCACAAGGGCTCAGGCAGCATATATGCCAGTTTCCATATAAATATTCTTTATGGAGCATTTATTCATGTTTTTTGATCAGGGGATATGGGTCCTTACATTCTACTAAACAGAAACACGGTTGTGTGTTGATCACCATACACGTATTCTCTGTGGAGAAGACTGGTCCATGGGGTTTAGTAAGGACATTCTTGCCTGGAAGGATGTTTCCACAGCCCTTATCTTCCTCACCCAACAGTATCTACAGCTATGATTCACCAATGGAAAATTATAGAACTAATTTATTTAATAATATTATAATAAGAATAATGGACTCTGTAAATGTCCAAATTACTAGAACAATGATATGAAATTGAATTGTCACATTTGACTCATTGCATTATTTACCAGAAGTATTTTATCAAAGTGGATATTCCTTTAAGTTTTGGTGTATCTTACAAAACTAGTTGCATACTTTTATATCTATTATAATAATGAAAATTAATTAATTTAAACCCCATTTTTATTATCGTTATTAGTAATTTTATATTTCTGATATACAATCTTGTTAATTGAAATATTATCTCAAACTCCAAAGATAAATGTCTTAGTTTTCAGTCACAAAAATGTCACAGAAAGCCCTCATATTCAAAGTCACATTATTTTTTCCTTTTTGGGTCAGGGGTCACTCCTGGCTCTGCACTCAGGAATTACCCCTGGCAGTGCTCAAAGGACCATATGGGATGCTGGGAATCAAACCTGGGTTGACCATGTGCAAGGCAAACACCCTACCCACTGTGCTATTGCTCCAGTCCCTCAAACTCACTTCTATCTATTAATATCTTTCATTACTATGACATATGTCATAATTAATGAGCCAATATTGATTTATTAATTTAAGTAGATAAATCTACTCATTTCTATAATTTAATCAAATACACGTTTTTCTACTCGAAGATTACATTTAAAATTCCATGTATTTTTAGCCAATTTTGTTTTTGTTATTGATTTTTGGGGACCACACATGGTGGTGCCCCAGCCTCTTCCTACCTCTGCAGTCAGGGGTCACTCTGGGTTTGGCTCTTGGGGCCGTATGGGATGCCTGGAGTCAAACTTTGGCTAGCTATGTGGGAGACAGGTGCCCTCCCTGCTGCGCTATCTACCCCTCCGGCCCTCGTCTTGTTTCCTGAGGATGCATTTGGCCAATGTAAGAGTTCTAAGAAATGCTGGTCAGCAATTTTGTAGACTGTTCCTTTCCTGAGGATTTTTCAAACTTTTTCCCATATTAAGGCCAATAGTTAAATTATTTACATCTATGCAATGTGCAACCCATCGAAGAAGATATTTAGCAAATAAAAAATTATAAATATAAAAATGATGATGACAGTGAGCATTAATGACAGCTGTGGATGAATGACACCAATGCCACTAGTTGGGAGGCAGCTTTTCATATAGCTATTATGAATATTCCTCAATGTTTTTGGTTATCCTTTGTTTCCTATGAAACTGAGGAGAAACTTCTTTCAAGCTTTGGAATGCACTTCCTGTCACCCTCTGAGCTGTTCCTGCTGGAAGTGTGGAAACAATAAGAGTGAGTTGGAGAGAGACTGAGGAAGAGCAGGCGCAGCACCCTTCACAGACTAAAGTGATTAACACCTTAGCTGTGCTCCCTGAGGGAGGCCCAAGATTCTCTGAGGAGAGTTGGGGGAGCAGCTCTACATCTTGCTACTCAGATTTCTCTTCCGTTTGGTGTGCACACCAACTTCTGTGGCAAAGAACGTCCCACTTGCATGCAAGAAACATTACGAGAACACATGTAGCACCATGTGGGCTGGGTACCCTGTCATGCAGTCTGTAGGACAGTTAGAAGCACGGCCGTCAGCCCTGCCTCCTCCAGTTCTTCAAGGTTCCAGCCAGCTTTGCTGCTTCGCCTCCATTTCAGCACTTGGGGGAGAAGCAGCATCAACACACTGCCAAGTTGGGCAAGGAAGACTGTGGAGAGGCTGTTTTGAAATAGAGCAGCACAATTCAGCATTTTCATAACTATCATGAAATTTGCTATACTTCACCATCAGTGTGTGCATGACACAACTTGCTGCATTCTTGTTTTTCCTCATCAAGTTTTCCCTAGTCTTTCTGCTTTAAGACCTACCAATAAATCATACTTGCAAATATACAGAACAGAAGATCTAATTCTTCTGGATGATTACAATGAATAGCTTACTAACAATCCCCTAATATTGTTATCTGTCCTAAATTGATCAGACTATTGTAATTATTAAGTCTTATGAGGTATAAAGTTACTTTTTTCATATCATCATCCCATTGATCATCGAATTTCTTGAGCAGTCTCAGTAACGTCTCCATTCGTCCGAGCCCTGAGATTTTAAAAGCCTCTTTACTCATTCTTTCCAATTGTGCCACATTGGAGGTTCTTTCAGGGTCAGGGGAATGAGACCCATTATTGTTACTGGTTTTGGCATATGAATACGCCATGGGGAGTTTTTGAGGCTCTCCTAGATGGGCAGGAAACTCTTGGTAGCTTGCCAGATTCTCCCAGAGGGAGAACTAGGCTATAAGTTGTCATTTCCAGGAGCTTGGTTTTATAGTCTCTAGATGTTGGCCGTTTGTGGTATTTCATGACACCAGGGCAGTCCCTGGGTGTTATTGCCTAGCTACTGGAAAATGGGGAATCTGGGCAGAAAAGGCCCAGTCCCGATCTGAGCAGGCTCGGAGGTCTCAGCCCCGGGTCCCACACACCTGGGTTCCTCTGCTGGTACCTTCATGCGTGAGGCTCATCTGATGTGTGCAGAGGGGCCTTGAGCATGGCTGTGGCCAGGCTCCAGAGGTCTGCAGCCAGGAGAGCTCTCTTCGGGGTGGGGAGGGAAACTGAAGCCCACCCCCTCTGAGAGGCCCTGGGGGAAGACAGTCAGGCGAGGGGGCAAGAGTCTCTCTGCCATTCTTTTTTTCACATACTGCATAAATGCAATGATAGTGTAAGGCAGTGGCATGATTTATTCCATGGATATGCCATAATCCCTTGCATAGAAGAATCTCCCTACTTCCTCCTATTAGTTATACAATGTGACATCATGGTGGGATTCCTGCTCTGAGCTCTAATAGGGAACATCTGGAAAACAGAAAGCGCTTCCTTTACCAAGTATGATGATTTCAAAGTTACTTTTCTACCTGGATTATTCATGTTCACAGTGAACTAATGGGCTGGCTTATAGATTTTTAGAAGGTTTGCAGATGGCAACTTTTTCCTGGGCTCAGAGGAGACTCGTCTATCATTTGAAGCTCTTACCATTTATCCATGGCAGAGCCTGGCAAGCTATCCATGGCGTATTCCATATGCCAAAAACAGTCTCACAGAGACATTACTGGTGCTTGCTTGATGAACAATGGACGACAATGCTATGACAGTGCTATGACCATTTATCCATTGTTGCCTATATATGTATCTCTATACAGTAAATGCATACACTTTATATATGCATGCATATATCTACATATATATTCAAATTTAGTAATTTGAAGCAACAACAGACATTTGTCATATCATGTTAATTCTACAGGTGTGGCTGATCTGGGCTATGGTGAGTTGCACCCTTCAAGAGTATAGTCAAACTCTAAGCTAAGCTCACATGGTCTGTAGTTTTGACTGAGCTAGAACGTTGGTTTCTGGATGTATCATTGGAAAGATTTGTTACAAGTCATCTGCCCCAGCTGTCAGCTTCACTGTTATACACTTGAAAGAGGATTCCCCCAAAGGGATGGTCCAAGAAAAGACAACTGAAGCTACATTGCCTTCATGACCTAGTCTAAGAAGTCAGATGTCATCATTTCTAGAAAAGAATCACGGGGATGAGCTCTTTGCATGCCACCATCTGAAGCAAGGAGTACCCGCAAAGGCATATTATAAAGCCTTCACAGAAGCTGTGAGCTCCTCAGTTGCTCAACCCTCTATGCTTATGTTTTCCTCATAGAGCAGAATAATAGTATCTACCTCTGAGAATTACTGGAGTGGTGATATCAGGCTCAATTTCCAAAATGTTGGATGCTTCTACAATGTGCGGGTTGACCAGATGACTGTATCACTGGCCTATCACAGATATCTTATCATGTACATGATGCAAGCAGAGTTCAATTGTCTACCGTGTTCTCGGAGTCCATGCTCATGTGCAATTCTCCCAGACAAAGAAACATGAAATTTTTGACTATTCAAGTAAACAGTATTCATCCCTGTTGTAAGGAAAGAGAACAACCTTTTGTAATGTATAAGTTTATTTCCAAAGAAGGAGAGATAGTGGACATATAGAATTATTCATACTCAAATTTTAGTGGCCTGAAGGAGTATACATGTTATTTTTCTCACATGATGGAAGCTGGATATGACAGCAGTGATGGTTGGATATGGCAGCAGTGATGGCTGTGGCAGCTGTGGCCACTGTGACTGGTGTCCCTGTGCATCGTTCCAGTGGCCAGGCCTGCTTCTGTGTAATCACCCTGGCCACCTTATTCCTGTCCACTGCCACATGGACTCCACGTGTCAGAACAGTGGATGCTAGAGTGAGCGTGAATATGATCTTAAATAAAATGTGCTTTCTGTATAAAATAAAATTCAACTTCTAGTAAAACTGTTGACTTTCCATACAGTCCTTTTCTAGCCTTCCAGAAATAATATAGTCATAATAATATCAGTCATCTGATAATGGTTACATTATCTCTAACCATAGAACATACCTTAAAATCAGAAAATTAGTGTTCACTATGAAGTAATTAACGGTTACTTATAACACTTTAACCATTCTAGTAATTGCCACTATTCATGCCTAGTAATATTATTACTAATAACATGGTGGTATTAATAATAGAAAATGAAAATAGAGATATACAATATCAAGTGGTAGTAAAAATACAATATTGCCATTTTAAGCTAAATTAATTAAGTTAAATTGGGGCTGGAGCGATAGTACATTGGGTAGGGCATTTGTCTTCCACGCAGCCGACCTGGGTTCGATTCCCAGCATCCCATATAGTCCCCTGAGCACCACCAGAAGTCATTCCTGAGTCCAGAGCCATGAGTAACCCCTGTGCATCACTGGGTGTGACCCAAAAGCAAAAAAATAATAATTAAGTTAAATTAAGATAATCCTAAAATTGTTCTAGTTTTATTACCATCGCTCTATTATCTACCACAGATTTGAAAGCACTTTTATTCTTCATGCTTCCTTTGTGTTCTTGAATCTGGCCAGCAACTTCGTCTTTCTTTAAATTTTGTCACCTAAAAACTTCTAAAGACCACTGCCTCATCACTTAGCAAAGTGACCCAAACATATGCTTCTACATGACTAGATCTAGGTTTTGGTAATTGGTAAAAACATTACAATCATGGCATTATTGATTATTGATTTTCTTGTCACATGGTATTGGTTTCTTGAGATGTAGATCTGGATTATTACTTTGTGATAGTATCTACCAGGCTCATATCTTATGTATCACCTATAGCATGAAATGAGAAAATCAACAATTTAAAATTTTGTAATTTATAACTGTGTTCTGGGAACATTTCTGGAGAAGGCAATTCCTGGCTGTGTTCAGGGCTTTCTCTGCTTCTGAATTCAGGGTTCACTCTTGGTGCATTTCAGGGGACCTTATGGAGTGCTGAGGATTGAACAAGATCTGCCAAGTGTGACAAGTACCCTACTCACTGTATCTCTAGGGACATGTTTCAAAGCTGTGCAAATGCTCTATTTTTCATCATGCATGCTCATAAATTGTAGCATCAATAGAAAACATTTTTCTGCACCAACTGTTCAACATCGTTGGTATAATATGATGACTTCTAGAGGTACATATAAATGAATCCATGATAACCCTCAGAAATCAAATTTATAGTGTGGTGCACTACAAAAATAACAATATGAAAAACATTTGGAACAATTGGGTTTTACCAAGAGAACCTAAAATATGCCTATAACATAAAGAGCTAGATAGACTTCCAAAATGCAGAGAAGAGTCCAAAACACAGCAACTCACTTTTCTTCCAGGTGTTGTAAGAAAATACAAGAATAAATCGTTCTCTGCACATTTTCTTTTCACACTGGGAGGAAACAGGTAGAAGTGACGTGGGAATTCTTCGTGATGGTCAGTTTTCAGCTTTTGTCCTGTTTGTATGTGCTGGGTCTGAATTTGGGGTCTCCCACAGGCCCGGCGACTGTTCTTCTCCAGCCACGCCCTCAGCTCTGCTTCTGCCTCTGGCTGAGAACTGCCTGCGCATCTTCTACATTCCTTCTAAGTCATTATCCCCTCCTGGGAATAATCAGGACCTGTCTTACAAACAGAACATGAATTTCAGTAGAGCAAAGGCTGCGCAGATTTGACTAGGTGTAGCTAGGCAGGGCGCTCTTTGATCTACTCTGGGATCTGAAGGATTTTTCTGCACAGATCTTCCCCCAGAGGTGTGTCTGCCCCCGAGATGCAGTCTGCCAGCTCCACCACGAATGTTTGGACACACTTATCTGGAAGACGGAAGGTTCCTTGAGCCCTGAGCCAGCGGCATCCTCTCTCTGCCTCGTATCAGTCACCACAGCAGTTTCCGAAAACAGAAAAGGACAGAGTCCACACTGAGACCTGCCCTGACAAACTCTGGCTCGGGTGTTGATGGTCCAAAGCAGACGGGTCCCTTCTACCGTGGGCTGCAAATGTCCAGTGAGTGCTAAGCCCACCAGAGAATGCAAGTCTGCCTTCAAATCAAGAAGAGAGACATGCGATCCTCCTGAGGATGCTCGGGAGAGACCTTTCCACTAGCAGCCTCTGCTGCTCCCTCACCACGCTTCTGGAGTTCCTGCCTCTCTTTTCAAACTCAAATGGGATGCTGCCCTGACTTCCAGATGTCAGAGCACATCAGTATGTGACATCTGCCCCCGGGAGGTACATGCTATGGTAACAGGGCTATAAGTGTATATGCACCATTTCAGGGAACCACTGGGTGCCGGAGTGCCCAGCGTATAGAGGTATCTTAGTATATTACCTATAAGAGTGTGTTAGGAGAGGGTGAAAAAAAGGAATGCATTGTCTGCCTACAGCATCATATGCCAAATGGAGGCAGAAAATTCCATTAAACCTAAATTATAATCATATTTAAGGTTTTATGCATCAAGAAAGTGCACCACACCTGATTGTTTATTTCTTTCTTCTAACTTTGTTTCTGCTTAGTAAAATATACATAAGCTATAAACATATTTAAAATATTAAAAATCAAGTCCATAGTTCCAAAGAATTTATTCGTTGAACACCATGGTGCAGCTACCTACACTATTTCCAGATATATTTTTAAATCCTTCAAATAAAATGTCACACTCTAACTAACCCCGGGAGCCCCCTGTCGCCCTCTCCTGTCTTCTCAGACTTTGCTACCCTGGCTGCCTCATCTGAGTGGAATCACATATTTCCCTTCACATTGGACATCTTTGCCTGAGCCCAGAGCATACAAGGCACATCACGTTGGGACCCATTGAAGAGCTTGATTGGTCATTTTGCAGAAATACTATTCCATCGCACAGACAGACCACATTGCAATTATTCAAATTCATCCACAGATCTCCGAACTATTCATACTTCTGGGTTGTTGTGAATAAAGATGCTAAAGCCAGGGGTGTGCATCTGCAATGCTGCTTTGAATTCTGGATGTGGAGTGGCTGGGTCATCTGGAAGCATAGAAGGCACCGACTACTGCATCCGATCTGTGAACATTTGCACGTGTGCTATCGGCATATCCACTTGCGTGCTGGGGTCTTCAAACTTTCCCTCGGGGGTGAGACCTGCAGGAGACATGCTGGGACTCTGGATTTAAATTGTTTATCCATCCTTGTAAATGTTGTATTCTTACTCTCCCCCACCTCCCTTCTTTGCTTCCATGGTACAGAAATAAGAAATCTGGGTTCCCACCAATATTCAAGCTTGGAAAGTTTTGTGTCATGAAAAAAAAAATCCCAAGTCAAGCTGTTTTGTGGTATTTCAGATCTGGCTGGAACCAGGAAGCAATAGGAATATAAAAAGAAAACTTGATCTTCTGAGGTTTTCTTTATGAAAGTAGCTAGGATAAAAATTAAGCCTTTAAAATTTTTCGAGGTTCATATATCAATGCCACTGATTTTTTAAAAATATTTCACTGTTAGCGTCTAGTAAAGTGAACTCAGTTCCTCTCCAAGGCTTTGTAGAAAGTCTTTGTCTTAAATAATATAGCTTGAAAATGAGTCTTTTGAAATCGTGGAAGGTGTCAGAAAGAAGCAGGAGGAAGAGAAGAAGAAATTAAAGAAATCCACTCGCAGCAAGAACCAAGTTGAACCGTATGGGTCTGACCAGGGCCATTCAAAGCTTTGAAGCTTATACTATAGTCTGATCCTCAGCAACCAAAGGCTTAAAAAAATTAACCAGAAAACTAGCATGAGCTAAAAGTCTTTATGTTTGAATTAGAGATCCGGGACTTTCTCTGCCTTCAGGGCTGGCTTTTAATCAGAATGTCTCTTCATCTTGGCTTTTGACCTTTTCCTAAATTCAATTGTTTTTTCACACTGGACTTAAAAGAGCCTGTGGCAAAGAAGGACAGATATCTTCATCTTGCTTAGCATGGCTGATGTCAAGATTTTGCCCTTGTGGAAGCTCCTAAGTGTGCAGATGACAGGCAGGGAGCAACCAGGAGTCTAAAGAGGGTTTCTGCTTTTGTGAAACTTTTATTTTAAGACAACAGGAAGCATAGCCTAACTGTGCTATAAAATATTCCACCTTCAAAACCAAGAGCAGGTGATTGGGAATCACATATATTTAATAGAATGAATAATTCTTCACTATCCTCTTTCCTATCCCTAGTAGTGACACTGGGTGATTTGTATTCTCTTCTCCCAAACAAACTTTCTGCTCTGCTCACATGCTGAAAATATACACTGATATTTTCAAAACAGTGTACCGACCTAGCAGTGAGTGAGCCAGCTCTTTCCATGGTGAGAGATAGTTAAACCTTCAGAATTCTGCATCCCGTTGTGTGGATCTGCATGAGGAATAATGGTCTCTAATGCTTCCAGCTCTGGGACCGCAGCATTACTCCATACAGCAGCAATGACTTATACCAGGTTAATCCATTAGTCAATCTTGTTATCTTACTCAGTTTTAAGAATCTTGAGGCCAATAAGCAATGGGAATACCTTAGGCTGGGTGGGTTCTCAGAGGATCCCACCCTTTGGGTCACCACATATTTTTTTTATTCGTGACTGTATAAGATGTGGCCAGCAGGAAGAAAGGCTTTGGAAAAAGAGACACCTAAGTTAGAATTTCGGACATTCATAAACTCTCTAGGATGCTAGATAATGGATCTGTTACTTACCTATACAGTGGACTCAGTTTTACAAAAAAATCATCGGGACAAAAAGAAACATTGACTATTTGCTTGAAGATTATGAAAGTAGATTTCAGATAAAACCTGATATCCTAGAAATTGACAGGATTGAAAAATGAGGAGATTTTGGAGATGCACGTCTTAGAGCAGAAATAACATATTTCATGTCAGATGTGGGTATCAATTTGGTGTGAAAAATCCCTGCAATCAGAGGGAAGGAAACACTAGCTGTTTCCAAATATCCTCTAATAAGTGCTTAGTTGGGGAAACTGTTGTCATAGTGTCGTCACACTAAAATGTATATTTCTTTGATGTTTGTAAAGTAAGATTTTTTTATTCCAAATGAGTAGGCATTACTGGATAGACTTCTATGCATTGAGAACTTGGTTTATAACTGTATAATATATGTCTCATATATATATATATCTTATTAGATATTATTTATAGTTATGTAAGATGTATGTTGTTAGAATAAGCAAGTGGGTAACAAGATGCCAACATACCATCATCATTATCATCATCCTGTTGATCGTTGAATTTCTCAAGTGGTATCAGTAACATCTCCATTCGTCCTAGCCCTGAGATTTTAGAAGCTGATGCAAAGAGTCTTTTGCCCTCACACCTGGCTGTCTTCCCAGGCATCCCTTGGAGGGGATGGGCTCCAGCTTCCCTCCTCGCCCTGAGAAGAGCTTCCAGCAGCCAAAGACCTCTGGAACCTTAGCCACAACCATGCTCATGGTCCCTCTCCACATGTTTGGACCAGCCTCACGCATGAAGGTACTGGCAGAGGAACCCAGGTGTGTGGGACCCAGGGATGAGACCTCCAAGCATGCTCGGATCATGACTGGGCCTCCTCTGCCAACATATAGTAGACCAAAAAATATGTAAACACGCAGACATTTAAATGTAAAGGCAGGCACACACATACCTCTTAATCATTGCATGGAACTAAGTGAGATTTTGAAGTTTGAGATATAAAAACATTTGTGGCATTCTTAAAATGTTACTGCTGTTCATATTTTGTAAAAAATTACAAAGGTGCGTGTGCAGGAGGGGGGTGATGATGTGTGTGTTGTGTTCTGTTGTTCTCGGGCTTTCGGGGAGGTGTTCTCTCTCTCTCTTACCACTTGCATTCCGTGCTCTCGAACCACTGTATATGGACCAAATCAGGATGGCTCCTCCTTGTGCTCTGCTTCTGTGTGCGCCACTGTGCTCTCTTCTGTCTGCTGTCTCTGTCTCTGTAGTCTCTCCTCTGGTCTCTTCCGACCTCTCTCTGTCTCTGCTTCTGTGTCTTCTCTCCACTGCTGTCTTCTCCTGTGTCTTCTCTGCTGCTTCTGTCTCTTCTCCTTGCTCTGTCTTACCTCTGCCCTTCTGTTTTGCCTCTCTCTTTCTGTCCTGCTGCCTCTCCTTCTGTCTCTGCTGTCTCTCTCTCTTCCGGCACAGTCCTAGTTTATATAGCAATCACATAGGGCAGTGACACAAAGGTGGGTTGACATTAACAAATCCACCAAGAGGGGTAAGACCACTCCTCCAGGAGAATAACAAAAATCTCATTTTAGGAAATTACTCCATATTACTAGGAGATCTGCTCAAGGGTGGGATCCAAACAAGGGTGTGTCACTTTCTTCCTTCCTCAGCTAGTAATTCACTTAAATAGTTATAGTAAGTTTACCTCTAATATTTCTAGCAATGTCATTCTGTATGAGCAAAGTAAGGTATATATCAGACTTAAATTTTGGTTCTTCCTCAGGACATTCACTATATATTCCAGACCACAGTCCACAGGCCAGGTTAGTTTTCCTAACCTCATCAGGGTCCTAGTCTCGTCATTACTTTTGAATCATGACAGCATTTGTCTATGACTATGCTCTCAAATTATAGTTGAGTATTGTGGCACTTTGGTGTGGCCCATTTCGATGCCAGGGTAGCTCACGGCTTGCCCTGAGTCCATTCCGTCCCTTGTCGGGACCCTGCTTTTGGGGTGCTAGGAAATAAAGGCAACTGAGTTGAGAAAGCAGATGCCCAGGAGTAAATATTATTGCAGTCAATCAGCTCCCAGGTTACAAAGCATAATATTAACTGTCTTCCTGTGTCCATACAGAAAGGACATTGCTCTAAGGTAAACTAAGTTCCCTGCAGCAAGGCTAAAAGGACAAACCCAGTGTTATCCCACACTACTTGTTCGTTTGTTTGGGGGCCACATCTGGTAATGTCAAGGACTCGCTTCTGGCTCTGTGCTCCAGGATCACAGGACTCAGGGGGCTGAGGGGTGCCAGGGACAGAAAGTCAAGCCCTACCTGCCCTTCTTGCTAGTGCTCAAGTCTCAGGACTAGTTTTCAATGGCAGAAGCCATTGTCTTTGAATCATTTGCAGTTGGTTGTCTACTTTTCCCTGTTCTAAGCTTCCATGCCTTATGCACCTAAAATATGAATTATAGTCCTGGTCCTCACAAGCAGCAAATTTATAGAAGGAGTGCATTTTACATTCTGTCTCTTTTCTTACCTCAGTCTCGCTACCACCTTTTTTCTCATCCTATTTACCCAGTTCCTATTTGATCTTCTGCTTATTCCTCCTTCCCCCTGCCAAGATTTCTAAGGTTAAACTTTCCCTGAAGCTCCTATTTTAGCCGTGCAGCTGAGTGGCCTTCCCTCCCCTGTTGAACACATTACTTGACAAAGCTTAAAAACTACAAAGGCACGCTCATGATTGGAGGTGGGCTATTTGTTTGGGGTTGGCTCCTAGATTTAATATAGGGTTGGACACTGGGACTTACACAGATACAGCTTTTGACCCTGCCCTTGGATTTGTCTTTCCATCCTACTGGACACATTTTTATTTAACTCCCATTGCCATCGATGACCTTGTTTCTTGAACCCCATTTATTTCTCATTAAATGTTAACAAAAATAGATATATTGAACACCGTAAGTGTTCATTACCCTGACCTTTTTTCTTCCATGGTCCACTTTGAACTAATTCATAAGTAGGTAGTTTCAAAAATGAGGTATGATCTACTTTCAGTTCTTGACACCGCGCCAGATATCCGTATAATCCATAAACAGAGCACAAGTTCAAGATCATACAAGCTCATGGACTCAAAGGTTATCATAGCCTTTCTGTTTAATAACTGATATCTCTGATACTCTCTCCCAATTATGCTGGCATATAGAATCACCTGGTACCCATGGCAGCACAGGGCTAAAGCATATAGGCGTCTTCTTGGTGTTGTCATGCCTGATTACTGAAATACAACTATGACATGACTTATTAAAAGAGACTTAAATATACCAATTATAAGGGCAACACCCCGTTGAGCTGAGTATATCACGCGGTTTGTTAGGTGCAGAGTCTAAGGAAAGGAGTTCAACTATGCTCAGACCCAAGCCCGTTCTTCTCCGCACTGAAGGGGTCAAGAGGAACAGGAATCTCAGACACCTGTGACCACCTCGGCTCAGTTCCAGATCTGACTGATGTGGCCTCACACTGGTGGACATATTAAGTGAAAGACTGATTGGATTGTAAACACGACAGAGTTTTCTGGAAAGATGCAAAAATTTTTCTATAATTTGAGTTAAATCTAAATCGAATAATTGCATACACACTGCTTTTTATCGCTTGCCCTTGGTGGAGTGTCGCCCAGGATATTGTATAAGTAATTTTGAAATGTATATGGCTTGTTGGGTGACATTCAAACCCGACCACATGTACACGGACAGAATAAGGCTTACAGGGTAACCCTTCTGACATATAACTTTATGTTTTATCCCATGTTTATATCTATGTATCTAGCTAGGAGAAGACATCCTCACACTGAGAGGAAAGTATAAAAGACAATGCTAGCTTTGGGAGGTTTCAATTGCAATCTACGGATTAAACAAAATGTATATAAATAGTATTTTAAGTAAGAAATTAAATATCTATCCAGAGAACATCCTAGTGCTTAGGAGAATGTAGTGGGGCTGAGGAGATACCTCAAAGAGCTTTGCTCCTTGCATGTATCACTGTCACTGTCATCCCTTTGCTCATCAATTTGTTTGAGTGGGCACCAGTAACGTCTCTCATTGAGAGACTTATTGTTACTGTTTTTGGCATATCCAATACGCACAGGTAGCTTGCCAGGCTCTGCTGCGTGGGCTCCATACTCTCGGTAGCTTGCCGGACTTGACCTCCGAGAAGGGTGGAAGAATTGAACACGAGTCGGCGGAGTAAAAGGCGAATGCCCAACCACTGTGCTATCACTCCAGCCCTCTTGCATGTATCAAAGTCCTAAATTTGATTCCCAGTACCCAGGGTCCCTAAGTCCCACTAGATATCAGGTAGCCCACAAAACCACTGGGACTGAGCAATACTGCCACAACTGGACCCAGATAATGAAACATATAGCCTGGTTAACCAACCATTGTGTCAGGGTTCCCCTAACAATTACTTAGGATTCTTGTTCTCCTTCCACTCAAGAATCCCAAAAGTTTTTTTAGGTAGAAACAAGGTTTTATTTGGTGAAAGTGTGTTAGGAATGATATTGGTATATATCATTAACATTGTTTTGTTTAGAAAATGCTAAAGAAGTCGATAATTAAACACCTAATTTTGAGGAGAAACTTTTTCTTCAACGTTTTCAATGTTGCAAATGCATTTGGTCCTGAATATGCTTTATGCAATTTGCAGACTCAGAAAACATCTGTTATAGAAAGTTTTCCCTGTAGATAGGCCATTTATCAATGTTCCTTATTTCAATTTACTTTTGATATTAAATGCTGTGATAATGCTGTGATAATCATCAAATTTGTATTACCATTTAAGATTTTGGTTTTCTAAGTTGGAGAATTATATTTTGAAATGAATATGATTTTTTTCATGTCTTAATTTGAAGAAATAATAATCAGCAATGTCCAGTGATGTCCGAATGAGATGCTACAATTTCTTCCTTACTGGAAGTTAGATTATGATTCCTTGCCGAGGCTATTTCAAAGGCAGGTGAGTGAACACACTGAATGAGCATGATCATCTGTATGGATCTGGTTCAATCTTTCCCAGCCGGGATTTATTAAGGTGTGATGTGGTTACAACTGACTTCAAAACCTTAATAATTTAGAATGAAAGTTAGTCTCTCAGTTAAGTCCTGTGATCATTATCCCTGGATTTCAAATCTATTTAACAGCACTTCCATTACACAATTCAAACTCTTTCAGCTGTCTTCCCTTCAGAAGAACTTTGAGCATCAAATTTTAAAAGTTATGGGGAACACATCTGTGACGTTTCTCCATAGTTCCCTGTGGAAGGTCCACGATATTTCTCTTGACATTTTGTTTTCTAAAGTGAGCTGTTAACCTGATGTGAATGGTGTTGGAGCATAGAGGATTGAGGTAAGACTGAGGGCGATACTCCAAACTCTCATAACTCTCATAACTATGTTATGAAATGATGTTGGAATCAAGTATATTTCAATGATTACTTCTCAGTATTCTTTGTACCAGCTTTGTTTACGTGGATTTTGTACAGAGTCTAGTGTGATGTAAATTTGCATATATATGTATATATGTGTGTGTGTATATATGTGTGTATATATATAATTGTATACCCACATACACACACATTCTGTTCCAGGAAAATAGTCTTCTCATATCTGAAATCAACCCACTAAGTCCACTTACTTTATTATCACTGTCAATGCTATCACTGTCATCCCATTGTTCATCAATTCACTCGAGCAGGCTCCAGTAACATCTCTATTTTGTCCCAGCCCTGAGATTTTAGCAGCTTCTCCTTACTCCCATTCCCAATGATTGGAGGTTCTTTCAGGGTCAGGGGAATGAGACCTGTTATTGTTACACTCTTGGCATATTGAATGTGCTACAGGGAGCTTGCCAGGCTCTGCTGTGCAGATGGGATATTCTCGGTAGCTTGCTGAGCTCTCCAAGAGGAGCCCCAAAATAAAATTGTATCACTAACTTTACTATATCATAAAAAATCACATTGATAAAGTACCAATCTTTTCTAATTATTGGCTATAGTTGTCTTTATAGGACTGGAGCGATAGCACAGTGGGTAGGGTGTTTGCCTTGCATGTGGCCGACCCAGGTTCAATTCCTCCGCCCCTTTCAGAGAGCCTGGCAAGCTACCAAGAGTATCCCGCCCACACGGCAGAGTCTGGCAAGCTACCTGTGGCGTGTTCAATATGCCAAAAACAGTAACAACAAGTCTCACAATGGAGACGTTACTGGTGCCCCCTGAGCAAATAGATGAGCAACGGGATGACAGTGACAGAGTGACAGTGACAGTTGTCTTTATAGAAGGCATTGCTTACAAGACTCATAACAATTATTGTTTTTCCACACCTGAAACAGATGCTCCATTTCAAACCTTCAAGATGAAATCTGTGGGATACAATTTCTAACTTCATTTATAAACACATCTTTTTAACCTCATTCCTCTGTGCTCAGAGAAGATGTTTGGTTGTTTTTTCTATTGCTCTTTTGGGCTATATCCAGTGGTTCTCAGGGCTTACTCCTGCCTCTGTGCTCAAGGATCAGTGCTGGTGGGATGTGAGGGGGCCGTACTGGTTCTCCAGATCAAAGCTAGGTGGTTTGGGTGCTAAGTAAACACTTGACTCACTACTATATCTCAGATTATCTCCAGAGATGATAAGGTGTGTCTACATTTCAAAGAGTAATATGCTCCCTAGGTATCTGAGTACATGATCTCTGTGAAAACAGCCTCTATGTGCATGAGAAGAATATATACTCCAATGTTTTGTAGAGTTTTCCACTGATGTTCACTAGATCTAGCTGGTTTTTGTGTTTGTCTTGAAGTTACACCTGGAGATGTTTGGGACACTTGGTCTCAGGTCACTCCAGGTGATGCTTAGGGACCAGATGCAGTGCTGGGGATCGAGACCAGGTCAACGAGGAAGGCAATGACCTTAACTGCTGGACTATCTCTTGGGCTCAGAATTTTCTTGTGATCAAATTCTTTATTTCCTTCCTTTTCTGTCTTGTTGATCCAGACATTATTTGGAACGTACATCGATAGACCTATCAAGATGGAATTGTCTACTGTCAAAACTCCCTTTAGTTCTCACAATTTTCAGTTCATATATTTTGATGGTCATTGCAGTCCTGAAATACTTTAACTATGATGACTTCTTACAGTATTTGAAATTTTAGTAAAAAAGTTCTTATTACTTGTTATTTATTTGTTTAGTTTTTACTTCATGTCTATAGGTATGGTATTGATACAGACTAATTTGATACTATTTGGTTACTGTTTGGATAAAAATAATATTTATCATCATTTCACTTTTAGCTTATTGTCTTAGATCTAATTTGAGTCTTTTAAAGCATCATTTACTGGTGTCTTGCTTTTTTATTCATTCTATTATTTTATGACATTTTTATAAGAAAGTTTGAACTATTGCTATTGAAAGGATTGCTTATTATAGAAAATAATTATTTCTTATTTCTATTTGATGTCTGTATACATTACATTAATATAATGAATTTTTTCTTTATTTCTTGCATTATTGCCTTTTAAATTTTTAATTGATATTTATAGTAAAATATTTCAGTTGTTTTCCACTTTCATTTTTGTCATCATCCTTAGAATTCTTATTATCTCTAAAGCATGGAAATTACATTTAATATGCTTTAATTTGAATTTATGTCAACTTTGCTCCTTTACTATTCTCCTCTCTTTTCAGTTGATGTCCAAAAATTATATATCCTGCATGAAAAATTGTGTATCAGTAGACTTATGTATTAATCTCTTATGTATAAAACAAAATGTGGTTACAAATTAGAGATAAAATATTACTTTGTAAAAATTGTTTTGTAGTATTAACCAAAGTTATAGCATTAGCTTGTTTAATACTTTTTTTTAATGTAAAGCATAGTGAGCAATAAATTTTATTTTGGAAACTTCCTTTTAACATCTGTTAATGTCTTAAATCTTGGAAAACATTTTTATACATGATTATAATAGAACTAGCTAACTTCTTTAATTGTTCACTTTTTCATCTTACCAAGATTTTTATTTCTCTAAGTGCCTTGGGCAAATCTAAATATGTTATTCTAAACTTGTAACTCTTTTTTCAGTTAGTAGTAACCAAATGAACAAATTGCTTTTAGTTGGGAATTTCTTAATTTCTTCTTCAGTGAAAAAAACAGTCTGAAATAAGAATTTAAAATCTACTCTCATATCAACTTTATTACATATCAAAGAGCAGTGTTTAGCAAAATCATGCTATACATTGCATATTTGATACTTATTTATGTTTCTAGAATATATTTTTATCTTACTTTTATGTGACAATTTTTTAAACATAGAATTCTTTGAGGTTACTTCCACTTCCTTTCAGTAATTTTTGTATATAATTCCCTGCATATAGCCTCCTATGTTTGCAATGTGAAATCCATTGACAATCTTTTATTATTTATTTTTAGCTTCAATATTAAAAATATATTTCTTACATATCAGAAGTAATTTTCTCTGGCTATTTGAAAAATGATTATTGTCCTCTGACAATTTGATTAAAATAGATCTCAATGTGGATCTCTTGTTTTTCATAGTGCAGTCTGAGGTTTTTAGATTATTATATTCATATCATTTGTTTGACACTTGGCGAGTTTCTGATTTTTATTTCTTCTACAACCATATTTCACCACATACTTCTCCTGACCACTGAATTTTTAGTAATATTGTCACAATAAGAAAAGGCCTGGAGAATGGTCTCAACCCATAAAATGTTCGCATATTTATATTTGTTATGCTTAACCAGGACTGGAGCGATAGCACAGGAGGTTGGGTTTTTGCCTTGCACACAGCTAACCTGGGTTCAATTCCTCCGCCCCTCTCGGAGAGCCCAGTAAGCTACAGAGAGTATCCCGCCAGCACGGCAGAGCCTGGCAAGCTCCCCTTGGCGTACTTGATATGCCAAAAACAGTAACAACAAGTCTCACAATGGAGACATTGCTGGTGCCTGCTCGAGCAAATCGATGAACAACGGGACGACAGTGCTATAGTGCTATGCTTGACCAGCCTGTGAATTCTTTTAACTAAAGTTTTGTTTCAGTTATTACAACTTTATACACAATTTGTTTTGTTTTGCTAGTTTTGGGCCATGCTTTTACATATTCTGGGGTTACTCTTAGCTCTATGTTCAGAAATTACTCTGGCAGTGCTGGGGGTCCTTATGAGATACTGCAAATGAACTCCCTGATGGGTCACATGCAGAGTAAGTGCCCTACCTACTGGGCTGTCTCTCTAGTTCCTACCCTCAGTCTCATTGTTTCTCTGTGAGGGAATTTGGATTTGGGACTACAATGACCACATTTAGAGTCTCTTTCTGGCTCTGTGCTTAGAAGTAATTTCTGGGGTTTGTGTGTGCATGTGTGTGTGTGTGGGGTGTGTGTGTGTGTGTGTGTGTGTGTGTGTGTTGGGGGCACTCAGGGTGCCCTAAGAGATGATGGAGATTGAATTGAGGACAGCATAGCAGGAAAGCACTGTGATACCTACATTTTTGCTTTGACCCCAAGAATTTCTGTATTTTCCAAGGTTTTCTTTTGAGTCATATTTCCATCTTCTCATGTAAAATGTTTTCCTTTTTCTGTATTTGCATTGATTTGAACATCTGTAAAGAATTGGCAGAACCAGAGCTATAGTAAGGTGACTAGGCTGCTTGCCTTCCAAGTGACTGACCCAAGTTCAATTCCTACCACCACATTTGTTCTCCTGAGCACTGCCAAGAGAGATTCCTGATCACAGTGCCAGGAGTAAGCCTTGAGCACTGCACACAAAGGAAATAAACTAGAAAAACAGGGTTATAAAATTGTTGTGATGTTTGTCTGAGAGTGCACATCCAAAGTTTCTTCGAGACAATTAGGTTAGTTTGCTCACTCTGAGTGAGTTATATCCTGTTGTATTTTTGTAAAACATTATTTTGTGTTTAAAATCTGCACATTTGAATCCAATAATGTGGTAAGTCCAAAAGTCATATTCTATTTTCTTTTTTCTTTTTTGGTTTTTGGGTCACACCCAGTGATGCTCAGGGGTTACTTCTGGTGCTCTACACTCAGGAATTACTCCTGGCGGTGCTCGGGGGACCATATGGGATGCTGGAAATCGAACCCGGGTAGGCTGCCTGCAAGGCAAATGCCCTCCCCACAGTGCTATTGCTCCAGCCCCAGTCATATTCTATTTTCCTTACATTTCATTTTATTCCCAAGTTGTTAGAGAATCTTTCTATGAGGTGCAACAGCCTGAAAAATAAATTTAAATTCTGTCTCAATTTTTTCCTGTATTTTGTGCCTTCCCTTTGACATTGTAGGGTGATTCTAAATTTCTTCATGTCTAGAGTTACTTCTGAGTGCCTTACTCTAGAATAGTTCCAAAAGGAGATAAGAAAAAAACGTGGGATAATAAAAATATTGGTCCAAAAGTGTTGAATCTGAGAGGAGGAAGTGGGCATAGGCACAGTTTGAGATGGGCAATGCAGGGTGCGAAGCCGGCTATTTGCTGGGCAGGTTCCTTTTATGTTAACCTTGGCTTTGGCAAACTCCATGCAAGCTGTTCTCAGAAAAATTTGCATGATGCATTACATGGAGTGCTGAGTTGGGGGGTGTAGAGGAAGGTGAGTTCTGATGTTCAGACTTAGAATGACTCAAATTATACACAACTTACCATCTACAAACTTCAATTACGTTACACACTTTCAACGTATTTACATACTTCCTACTTCACACCTTCCTCAAACTCTTTTCTCCTGAATTATAAGTCAAAATGTCAGGAGTTGTATACCAATCATTTACATGAAGCCACCTGGGTAATCTGGTTAACTCTTTGATTATAGTTTTCCTAATTTAAATTTACAAGCCAGAAGTAGACGCTAAGTCACTGTAAGTCTGAAGTATAACATGAATGAATCATAAAACTATTTGATCGAGTTTAGTTATCACAAAATTCATTTTCAAAGCAGGGCAATCTTGAAAGTCAAAGAAGATAATGTTAATAATTCTTCTCTAGTTGCATGTCTGTTCTGAGACTATCCTCCAGATAGTTGTTTGAGGAAAACCTAGATAAAAGCCTGCTCTGGAAATATTCCTTATAAAATATCTCTACTATTTTTTAAAAATATTTCTACCAATTCCTTACTAATAATGCTTTGGGAATTTTTTCCCTCAAAATTTTGACTTATAGTGAGATATAAAGGATATCCAGGAACTCATAAGCAAGAAAGTAATTTTCTTTTGTTAAGGGTGAGAGCAGACAGGACTTTTGCCTTGCATCTAGTCAACATGTGCTCCATCCCCATGACCACATCTGGTTCCCTGAGCACTGCCGGGAATGATCCCTGAGCACAGAGTCAGAAGGAAGCCCTGAACACAGGTGGGTGTGGCCCTAACTCCCCCAAATAAAAGTGGGGAGGGGCTTATATACATTGAGAGAGACTGACTTTAAATGATTAAATCCATATCATATGAGGTACAGTAGCCTACCATTTGTTTTTATACAGTTAATGTGTATTATATGTATGGCAAAACTTGTTCTACTTCTAATTTTATGGGTCAATTACTTATCATGGAGGAATCAAACCCCCGGCCAGCCGTGTGCAAGGCAAATGCCCTACCCACTGACTGGAGCAATAGCACAGCGGGTAGGGCATTTGTTTTGCACGCTGCCGACCTAGGTTCAATTCCTCCATCCCTCTCGGAGAGCCAGGCGAGGTAACGAGAGTATCTTGCCTGCACAGCAGAGCCTGGCAAGCTCCCTGTGTCGTATTCGATATGCCAAAAACAGTAACAGATCTCACAACTGGTGCCCACTCGAGCAAATCAATGAACAACGGGATGACAGTGCAGTGTAGTGCAACATCTAGAAACTTTAATCAATTCTTTCTCCCAAATACATGTTTTGCAAGTTGGGTTTGCTAATGGCTTTCTTCCTTTAGGCTAAGCCTAGTGTGCATACTTGTTTCATTTCCTTTGATTTGACAGGTCAGAATTCCCCGAGGTCCCTGCAGTTGCCTTTGAGTAGTGGATGTGCAGCTGCATGTGGGTGTGCAGTGTGAAGCATCTTAAGATGATGCTGAGTTGTGTCCTGGGTCAGTTCAGAGAACTTCGTGGATTCTTCTGTTTCGTGGATAAGGGAATGAGCTCTGGTGTGGCAGCTTTAATCTCCTGCAATGTGACCTCTACACCTTCCTTGTCTTATATAAGTGTATTAATGGATATTGAACTCTTACATTTTGGTAACAAACTTTATTTGCTTGCTGCCGCTTTGAGGAACAACTTGCATTGGATTTGACAGACAGCAAAAAGAGAGATTACATTGAACAAATATAAGGCATGCTTGCACTGACATGAAAGAAAAAGAAAAATGTGTCTGACAACAGAGAGCACCTGTGTGAACATTACAAACTCTGGCTGCCAACAGAAAATGTGTTTTGTCAATATGAAGTCAATGGCATGAATGTCTCACTCTTCATTTTGTTATGCTTGTTTGTTTTGACGTCGTTTTTGGCCACTTATGCATAGTTTTAGGTAAACAGGTTTAATTACAAAAATAAATCCTAAAGTTTATTTCCCATGATACATTTTAAAGCTCATATTATTCCTGGTGATGCTTGTTCTTGACATGGAATTCTTGGGTTACTGCACAGTTACTATCTTTGTGTGCTTGGGCTCAACATTCACTTTACTTTAGATTTCCTTCTTGGCTCTACAAACCACTCTTTCTAAAAGTTGTTATTGATCAAAAAGTGAATATCTGTTCCTTCATTTTGAGTAAAGAGATCACTGCCCTGTAATTGTATGAGTGTACACAGCTTTAAGTTTTTCTTTTATAGATACTCGGTGTTGGGGTTAGGACTATGAAGGATGAAATGGAATTTGGGCAATAAACATGAAGGTAAAGTAATACAAATACCCTAAAGTGATTAAAAGTTTCAAGTATGTACAATCTCTCTTTTATCCTGTCCATTAGAACATGGAGAAAGCCCTAGTGAGTAACTTACTAATAAAACAAGTCTGAAGTTTAATTTCCATAGGACTGAACTTAACAGAGACTCTGAAAAGTAGTCAGGCTAACTTCAAATAATGCTATCCTATATTTAGAATATTTTTCTATGCCCAGATATATTCCACATTCAGAATATTTTCTCTATTCAGAATATATTTTATATTTTATTTCAATGGTCATTCACACAAAACTACAAATGTAGGATAGTTGACTCTTGTTATTATTTTTTACCAAATGAATCACATTTATTTGGCAGAAAAATATTTATTTATTTAAAATTTAAATTACATTTAAAATTTTATTAAAATAGTATTTAAAATTTATTATTTAAAATTTTTAACGATATTTATTTAAATTTTACGTTATTTAAAAAATTAAAAGTTTTAAAATACAATAGAAGTAACTGGCATCAATGCTATGGTTTACTAAATCTGAAAATGAGGAATATGTAGATAATATAAACTAATCATATATAGATTATTCTTTTCTGTATTAGCATTAGACCTCTTATTACTAAATTAGAATTTATATTCACTTTTTGTCATAAGTATTAAAACCTGAAGGGGTAAGCAAAAGCATTAAAAGCAGGGCGTATCAACGCAAAATTATTCTCTAGTATAATAGGGCCTGTCTGAGAAGTGGGTCACTATATGAAGATATATATATAAATAGAGAGAAAATAAGAGAGAGAGTAACATTTTTTTATTTCTTGATGAAATTTCATTAAGAACAGAAAGAAAAGAAGAAAATGTGGGATACTCACTAGTAATTTTTTGGATGATGCAACATCACAAAGAATTTACTCTATTGATCATGGTCCTAGATCCTAGAAGTCTACGTATCTCTCTTAAAAATATCAATTTTCTTTACTGATATTCTCCAATTTAAACATAACTTGTATTGCAAGGACATGAGGGCATGCAGACATGAATTGATTGATTATTATCCTTGAAGTCAATATGCAACAAAACATTTTCTGTGTGCATTACTTAAATGTTTGTTTTGCAAATTCTGTCTACACTACATTCATGTCTTGATTAAATTAGTACTGTGATATTGCATTTGATTATGAATGTCTATATGCTTCAGAATTTCTCTGGGACTTTTTATCACACCTTGCATGATGCCAGAGAGAACAGAATTTAACTATGTGATCCTTGGAGAGAACCTTTGTCAGGACCATTTTAAATTCACTGTAATGGCCTTATATTCCTTCATGAGAACAGAGGAAAACCTCACATTTAGCAGTTTTCAGTGCTTACAGCCTTGAGGGATAAAAATGAAAAAGACATTCTTTGGATGTTTGTGACAGAAGAATTAGCGGCTTTCTTGGTGAATTGTAGTTCAGAGTAAACGACAAATGAGATCAGACTTGTGATACGGGACGAAATAAAATTCAAGTCATGTGGAATATTTCAAATCAGAGAAAGGAAATCAGTTGCATCATGTACTGGGACCCAGTTAACAGTAAAAGAGTGATGAAGAAGAAAAAAAAAATATCACCAGGGCAGGTGAGACAGTACAACAGGTAGGGTGCTTGCCTTGCACGTGGCCAACCAAAGTTGAACCCCCCAGAACCAGAGATGAACCAGTTCCCACCCAAGCTCTGCCAGGAGGATGCTCGAGCACAGAGCCAGGTGGAAGTTCTGCGCACTCCCAGGTGTGCCTCCTCACACCCAGAAAAAAGAAAAAGAGAGAGAAAATCACAGAGTATCGGGGAGATAGCCCAAAGAGCGAGGCACCGACCGTACACCCACAAGGCTCTGAGTTCAACCTCATGTCCAGCATGGCCCCATGGGCATCACTGAAGGAGGCAGGGACAGTTGCAGAGCCACCAACACCAACGGGCAGAGCAGCACAGGGCTGCTTTCCCCAGCATTGCTACCCACAGGGGCCCTGGGCACAGCTGGAGAAGGAACCCCGTCACCAGAGACTCCTGCCTCCTGGGAGTCTTTGAACGGCAGGTGGAGGGAGGGCTCAGGGCTCAGGGACAGGGATTTCTTGTACTTGTCCGGAGTCAGAAATTATTTCTGTCAGTATGTTAGAATTATTTGGGGTGGCTGGGATCAAACCTGGGTTAGTTATGTGGCAGGCACGTGATCAACTGTTTTCCTGCCTCTCAGCTTTTGGCATTTCTTAAATAATTAAAACATTTACGCATAGGCGTATCATGTAGCATAAATAAAATATTAGTCATCTCTCAGATATCGAGTTATTTTTCATTTGCAAGGGTCTTGGCAGGGAGACCAAACTTACCTATAATTGAAATCAATGACCTTCTAAAAGTCTTTACTTCTTACTTCAATTACATTTTCCTATCACCAGGCTTTTAATTATTAAATGAATATTAGCATTTTGCTACATTTTAAAATTATATTTAAATAATATCTCATTGTGGGAATAATATTGTACTAATTAAACATTTGAAAAGCAGATTTTCAGTGTAGGCTGTCTTAAATCAATGCTTATTTCAGTTAGAGAATAACTTGAAATTTTTTTCTTCTTTGTATTCAATGTCCATTTGATTCTTTAAAGATGGATATATTCTAGTCCAGAAATAACAGTATAAAGCATGTTACCCAATTACTTTTATATGTTTATGTATATGAATATTTTAACTTAATCTGCATATATCTATAATGGATACATTGACAAATCAATTTTCTGCAAAGAACTATATATATCTATATAAATACATATATTTATATGTAGCACTGTCGTTCCATTGTTCATTGATTTGCTTGAGTGGGCACCAGTAACGTCTCCATTGTGAGACTTGTTGTTACTGTTTTTGGCATATGGAATACCCATGGGGAGCTTGCCAGGTTCTGCCATGCAGGCCGGATAATCTCGATAGCTTGTCGGGCTCTTTGAGTGGGACAGAGGAATCGAACCCGGGTTGGCCGATTGCAAGGCGAACATCCTACCCACTGTGCTATAGCTCCAGTCCATATATTTATATACACATATATATATTTATAAATGTTCAAGTATATTAAAACTTCAGGTCACAAGAGATTGTCTATATTTATAAATCCACTTACATTTCTAAGTTTGCCAAATTTCCACATCGTTTTTCGCTGTTGTTTGTCTAGCAAGACTGAACGGAAATTTCAAGTATTATCAGCATCCTCTTTCGGATCCATTTGGAGAGCTGTAAAAGGCTGGAAAATATTGATCTTGGACTTCTGCATGGGTTTTGAGGACCTTTTAATTTGCAATGGCATGTTCTCTATTGAATCGATGATGCCACTTTGAAGTTCACTGCCTGGTAGAGGTCGATAAAGTAACCCATGTACCAATACCATTGTTTTCTATTAATTCCTTATCGGGGAAGAGAGGGATGAGCTCCCTTGGCTTATACAACAAATATTCCCTCAGTTCCTTTTGCAGCTGTGAATTTCTATCACCCTTGTAATAAAATTACGTGTAAAAGTAATTTAGGCAGCATTAATTATGCTGTAGGAAGCTACATTCTAAGTGCTGAATCATGAAAAACTCTTAGTTTCACACAGGAGGGTCTTGTACATCACCAACCCCTCCAACTCCACCCAATCCCTCGCCCCCCCCCCCCCACCCGCCGACCCTCCTCAGGACTGGAACCATCACCTAGATTGACACACTTTCCCAGGAGGTTAGATTTCACCTGAGGATCCTCCTCATCACAGCGCCTCTGAAAGCATTCCACACTAATCTGAGTTTGGCACGGGGGCCTGTGAGTATCCATTTCCCTTTGTCTCTGATCCACCGTTCTTTTTAATTTGTTGTTGTCAGCCAATGAGTGGAAAAGGCTTATTTGTGATGACATGTTTAAGTGCATGCGCTGACACCCCATCCCTGCTTCAGAGACAAGAAGAGCAAACGTGTACAGTATAGAAAGTAGGTAGATGACCACCAGTAAAATGGGAATGCCTCTACCGGTCCGCAGGAGGGCTAGGAGAGCAATGCACAGAATGGAAGCAAGGGGTGTGTCACACCTGGAATCAGAAGCAGTTCATTTCTTTCGGTACTGGGGATAAAAATACTACATGGAAGGGTGAATAAACTAGGAATGGTCTCATTGTTTAAAATAATGGACTGAGTTTGGGTTCTGACCTCGAGTAAAGATGTTGGCATACAGATGCCCTTGCTGACCATTGCCAGGAGGGAGTCACATATCTGGAGGAAGTTATCCCAATGAAGCACATATGTTGGGTGTCCTTGGTACCAAAGGGAAGAAATAAACACCGAAACTGAGGACAGAAGTGAGGTCTGGAAAGAGGTGTTGCATATCTCTCTGTTCCTACAGTTTTTTTTTTTCTTCTTTTTAGGTCATACCCCGAGATGCTCAGGAATTACTCCTGGCTCTGCACTCAGGAATTACTCCTGGAAGGGCTCAGGAGACCATATGGGATGCTGGGAATCGAACTTGTGTCGGTCACGTGCAAGACAAACTACTTACCCACTGTGTGATTGCTCCAGCCCCTACTATGAGTTCTTGAGTTGGCTAATGGATATGAAATTCTGAGTGATCTCATGACCAATATGACTAGAACTTAGTTAAGCAAAGGAATTTTGTCATTAAGTAATCAAAGTTTAGTCTCAAAGACCTTTGGAATACTGGAATGGGTCTATTATAGAACTATTATTATAGAAAGGTTATTATTACATAGGAGAATAGAAATTTACTTGAAAGTACTATTGAAGAAACTGTGGTTGTTTATTAAAAATCGCTTTAGATGTTCATAGAAAAATTAATAGAGAATTGTCTTTGACACCAGGAGGAAGGTTCTTTGTATTTTCTACCAACCGGCTATAACGTCATTATTTATTTATTTATTTATTTATTTATTTGTTTATTTATTTATTTGTTTGTTTGTTTATTTTTGGGTCACACCCTGCAATGCTTAGGGGTTTCTCTTGGCTTTGCACTCAGGAATTACTCCTGGCAGTGCTCCGGTGACCATATAGGATGTTGGGGATTGAACCGGGTTGGCGGTGTGCAAGGCAAATGGTGTACTATTGCTCCAGCCCCATTTTAAAATCTATATTAATATATCTTATAAATATTAGATATACCGCAGTATCAAACAGATATTAATAGGACCCAACTTCAATCATATATTAGGGGAAATTTAGAGCCTAGATTTTAAAAGATTTTCCTGTGTAATTGTCATGTAACCTAATGGAGTCTGGGAATAATTATAAAAATTGATAACTGATAAAAACTGATAACAGGAGAGGGAGGAAAGACCATAGGGTCCTGTACATGTATGATCCATGCAGGATTTGACTAATGCATGTTTAATATTTAGCTCTCAGAGTTGGTTAGGAAAGCTTAATTTATACCATCTTCCAATACTGTGGTTGATTTGAAGTTATTTACATAGTCAATAAATTCTGAGCAAAATTAGTTGTGGCTGCCTGGAATGAACTGGCTTTTACTTCATCATGTTAACTTAAATTTTAACCACATAATTAAATTAGTTGCCTCTTGATTTTTCACAGGTTAAACTAGGTAAGCAAAGTATGGGGAGGGATGTACACATATATGCATACACACACGCACACACAAAATTACACACACATATCATACCCCAACCCACCCCCCACACACACACACTCAGAAAACTGGAAAGGGCTAATGAAGCACAACTGATACTATGGGTGTCTTATTCTAGAAAGGAAGCAGCCAAGTAGTGTTGTGATGACGTCTATCTCAAGGAGGTGTTTTGGATAGACTATGGTTTCTGGCTGGATTCTGTTCCCAAGGACTGACTCCAGACCCGAGTCATCCCCCATCCTTACCCAAAGAGGGTGTGCTGATTTAAAGATGATCAGGAAAAAGATAAACTGCCCCATCTAAACAAGTTAATTCTGGGATTGTCTGTTGATCTAAACTTCACATTTTGCATCTCACTGTTTGCTGTTGATGGATGATAAGCCATTCAATATGGGGAGGATCGAATGAAACCGAGAGCTGTGGTCAAATCACTGGAAGAAATTTGGCAACATGGTGGGAGTGGGGAGCTATGTTACATGTTTGCACTGATGTTTCCTTAATTACCTGCCCCTCCTGCTTCCTCAGATGAAAACCTGACTCACAGTTTCATGGCTTTTCCTCCCTCAAGTCACTGACTCAGTCAGTTCAGGCTATTCTTTATGGTATATTTTATAGGCATATAAAATATATGTACAATGGAATATCTTTATAAAGTCTATTATATATAATATATAAAGTGATTTATATAAAACAATTTCATCACATAAATTATTTCTAATATACCATATATGCAAATATTTTTATATGCATGTGTTTTCATCATACCCATATATTATTCATATATATTTATAATATATACAATTATTTGAATTTGAATATATAAATATTCTTAAAATGTATTTTTCTGTGTATGTGGATATAGGAATTTTTATATATTTGAATGTATATATTAGAAATATGCATCTATTTGGTATATATGTGTGTATATATCTTTATATATGCTTGTATATATGCATATGCCTGTTGTATTTGTATATCTGTTCATCTGATTATGCATATCTGGATAGCTGCTATAAGTGTTTATAGAAGCATCTGGCACCAGCAGACAATTTCTGTCTGCATATTTGTTAATTAACTATAGTTTTGTTTTTAACTCAAGGAGTATTTAAAAAATAAGTCCTCTCTATATAATTTTTTCAAAGCACTAGATTCTCTTACTTTTTCTTAGGAAATAAAGTAGAATAGGTAGATTTTTACTGTTGACAATTGTGCCCTCAAGTGTTAACATTATTCACAAGTCTTTATAAGAATAATTAGCTTCATTTCATTCTATCATACTTGTACTATAATTATAACATGACCTTGTTCTCTTTATACATACAAGTAGTATATTCTAACAGGATTTGTGTGTTTGTGAAAAAAACTTGGCAATAGCCTAATTCCCCAACAAAATTACATGCAGTAACTTATAAGTGACCTTACCTAGGGAAAAGTTAAATGAAAGACACCTGCATTAGAGATCAATTTCCCCATGTTCAGTTAAATTCATCACGCTGAGCTACCCAAGGACACCTTTCTTGTCCTATGATTTGATTTCCATGTGTTTTGTGATTCAACTCCATTCTGCCTTAGATAATATAGTGATATCAAGCATTTCAGTTGCTCAAATGACTGTTTGACTATACTTGTAAAAATTTCTTTTTATTATCAGAGAGTTCTAATTTGGAAACAAGAAGTAAAAAATAAATCGGAGGCACTAACATCTCAGAGAGTTGTCATACTTCAGCATTATTTTCAAATATGGCATCGAACAATATTGGTTTATATCATTTTTATAGCTGAGGTGTTCTTAATATACCGTGACAATCTTAACTCTGAATTTCCCTTATCTTTGTCATTTAACCCACTCTTTGCTATCATATCATGAACAATGCTATATTTCTATATTTTTTAAAAGGTTGTTAAATATAGGTGTACAACTCTAACAAGTGACTTTAACTTTAAAAGTAATATTTTGGTAATACCTAAATATTCTACATATGATTTTACAAGTATCTTGTATACTCAAATAAGAGGTATATTATACAAGATTGTTTCTTTCATAAAGTTGCACTTACTTGACCAATATATGCTTAAAAAACAATGTTTTCAGTTTTGTTATTGATTTTCTGTCAGTCAATTCCAGGTTGACCATGTAGATTTTCGTGGGATTCTTTGCAATTCTTTTCTTAACACACCTCAATTGGAACTAGAATCATTTATGCATGATCTGAGAGAGTTCGCTTTGAAAGTTATTCCCAGTAATGGATTCAAATGCAGCTCTGTTTGATCTGCATTAATTCCTCTGGGCTCCAAAATATTGAGTGGCACTCAGAAACCACCAAAGAGTTATTTCGCCTTTAAAGACTAAATGTCTTGGGGGATGAGCTGCTTGAAAATTCCATTTTGAATACTGCGAGTTCCCAACACAATCACCATCGATTTTCTGATCCCAGTTCAGTCTGTTTCAGCACTTGATGTAAACGGAGACAGTTGTAAATATAATGTTGACTCCTAAGATTTGTGCAATAAGTTAAAGGGACTGAGGGAGGCATGTCACTCACACTTAGTGGGTTGATCCAGTATTTTCATTATTAATTAAAAGTTAATTCTCTTCTGTTACATAAAGTTTGATACTTAGCATCAGCTTTACCTGGTGAGGATTTGAAAAAAAGGCCTCAACTACCTGAGGGTGAGTTTCGATCTCCATCTGATCCCCCTCCTTCTTTCCTCCTTTGTACTTTATGCAATGAGGCACTCCTCACGATATAGAAATATACCTGTGAGTACTTGAGTGGGTCCTGCATGTACTTAACTCTGATCCTCTCATTACTGTAGTATTTGTTTCTATGGTGTTTGTTACACCATTAGTATCACCACCCATTAACTTATTTAGGGGTGAATCTGTGCTCTATTACCTTTCCTGTGATAAAAGCATAGCTGTTTAATTTGGAACTTTAAATCCTATCATATTTTTATTCTGGTATTATCCTATAATGGCCTTCCTTAATTTATAATAGGTTATGTTTTGATGAAAGCATCATAAACTCTAAGTCTAGTATGCATTCAGTATATCTAACTCACAAAATGTGATAGCTTAGCCTAGCCTACCTTCGACATTCCACAAATGCTTCTATGAGCCTACCACTGAGCAAAGTGATATAACAGAGAGATCATTCTTTATTTAGCATGTGACATCTTATATAAACTAATGGCATCTGGACTGAAATAATCTTTATGATTATGTGGCCAGCTCACTGTCCATGGCCAGAATCTGTTAGAGTACCAAATTATATCTTACTAGCCTGAAATGATCAACATCCAAAACTTGTGTTACATTTTTACAGAATCCTTATTTTATGGCACATTGTAAAGTGAAAAGAACTAAGTCAAGCAAGCTGAAATCAAGGACAGTCTGTATAGGATTACAGAATAATAATAAAGTGCCACTCTTTTGAATAATTTTGATGAAGACCTCAAATTCCATACCTCAAATTCTGATGTTTCCTGAATCCATTTTTTTAACTGAAGTCTTCTCTAATTGTCCTTGTAATTTTTCTTTTACAGATAATTGCTTGCAAATACTTGGGAAATGTGTAGGTGCATTCTTGCCTTTCGCTTCTAACACAATTGTAGTCATATGCAGTATCATTTTCATCCCCTGCTCTTCTCATCACTGAGACCGTGATAGTCCTTAAGGCATGGTCCATAGGCATAGGGTAAGTTGGAAGTATTTAGCCTTTCTGGGATGTTATGTTTTATCTGTGTTAGTTAAACTGATGTGGCTTTAAGACTTAGATAATCTTTCTTGCTATCATGCTTTCATCAAGTTTATAGAATATTGAGAGAAGAATGCCTAAAGTCATATCAATGGCTGGCATTTTTCTCTCTCCCTTCAGTTTGTCCAATTGTTAATTGCTATATTTTGAAACTTTGTTACTATAACATTTGATATATTTAATTAAGCTTTTATATGTTTTAACAATACTTTTTCTAATTTTTTTCTATTCCAACTAATATTTTTTCTCTGGACAGAAATAGTTATATTAATAATCATAATAATAAAAATCATAAACCCATTGATTGTCAAATTTCTCGAGCGGTCTCAGTAACATCTCCATTTGTCCTAACCTTGAGATTTTAGAAGCCTCTCTTTACTCGTCCTTTCCAATGGTACCTCATTGGAGGCTCTTTCAAGGTCAGGGGAATGAGACCAGGCATTGTTGCAGGTTTTGGATATGAATACACCATGGGGAGTGTGTGAGGCTCTCCCATGTGGGCAGGAAACTCTTGGTAGCTTGCCAGGTTTTCCCAGAGGGAAAAGTAGGTTATAAGATGTCGCTTCCGGGAGCTTGGTTTTCTCCCGGAGAAATGGGAAATCTGGGTGGAAGAGGCCCAGTCCCGATCCCAGCAGGCTTGGAGGTCTCAGTCCCCAGTCCCACATAACTGGGTTCCTCCGCCAGTTCCTTCCGTCCAGGAAATTATCTTTTTTCATTATTGTTATTTAGATGAATGTATGTACTCTGGGTGTATCATTTGAGATCAGTAGTGTTATCATTTTTTGCTATCTTTTTATGACTCAGATGTTTCATAGTTTCTGATATCTTATTGTTAGAATGAGGGGTTAGACATCTACTAATGCATGTAACATGTCTTTATTTCTTTCTCTAGCTCCTTTTAACTCTCCTATTTATATTGTTATTATACTCCTATTTCATCAGTTAACCTCTACCTCATTGTTTCTACGTATAGCTTAATTTCAATTGATTACTGAATATGCAAAAGATCAATTTTATGCAGTTTGGAAAACTGCCAACCATGGTCGTTTCAAGTGTTTCTATAGTTTCATGATCTACTCTTTTTTTGAATGATATTTCCTCACGCCTTCTCAGATTCTCTCTTTCTTCATTTTCACTATTTTTTATTGTATTTTAATGACAATTTCCAATGGTCTGCCTCAACTTTTCTGATTCTTTTCTTTGAGGGCTAGTCTTTTATTAGAATATTATTGTAAATTATTCACCTCAGTATCGTATTTTTATTATATGTTATATTTTTATTATTATACTTTTATCATACTTTTTATCCATGATCCTATTACTGTGTTTAGCTACCAAAATGTCTCATTCGTTCATGTAAACTGTCAATCGTGCTATATTGTTAATCTTAATCTAGCATGTCTATTCTTGTTTAATAATCATTTTAATTACATAATTCCTTGGTCTATTTCTATTTCTTTTCTTGGTCACAGGTAAATTTAACTCACATCTATTGCAGATTTCATACAGTATTTATTTAAATATCTTGAAATATTTATTCTATCATAATTAGTTTAAATAGTAGGTCAATGCAGGTGGACAATAATGGTTTAAAGGATCTAGCAAAATAAAAGAGCATTTTTTTTGACACTTAAGTCTTTGACAATACATATAATTTGTGTCTGGACTTTAATTTTTGATTTAATTCAGTTCATCACTGGATTCAGGTTTAGTTAAGCTGTGTAGTGAGGATGCAAAGTCTCTTTGTGCTTCTTCTTGGGGGGTGGAGGGGGAGAGACTCTTGTTTCTAAGATCCTGCCCGAGTAGGCCATTGGATGAATGAAAAGGCCCAGAGATTCCTGCTTTGGGGCGTGTGCACCGGGACCCAAGGCTGCCAGGGTCACACTCCACTGTCACACTGGGCGTCGCCAGGTCCACACTCAAGAGTGCCCAGAGAACCGCAGCCAGGACTGCTCTCTGCCCTGCTCCCAAGGCCCGTAGCACATGGCTTGGACAGGGTTTGGGGCCCTCAGCATGCACCCCGAGGGCAGTGCTGTCTCCAGGCCCTCCTTTGCAACGCAGCCCACGTTTCTGTACACGGACACCCCTGCTCTCCCCCCATGTCCCTATCTTGGGACTTGGAGGCTTCTGGTGAGGTGAACTGCCCAGTTCCCCAGTAAGAGACCCACCCATCTACCCATCTGGACACCTTTGGGCCCTGCCCCTCTGTATTATTATTATTATTATTATTATTATTATTATCATCATCATCATCATAATGAATCACCATGAGATACAGTTACACACTTACAAACTTACATGATTACGTTTCAGTCATACAAAGATCAGGTAAGAACCCATCCCTCCCCTGCTTCTGTGACAGGCACATCCCCCCTTACTCTCTTTCTTCTTTTGGGTGTTGTGGTTTGCAGTAGCACTGTAGCACTGTCGTCTGATGATTCATCGATTTGCTCGATCAGACACCAGTATTGTCTTTACATTGTGAGACTTGTTACTGTTTTTGGCATATTGAATACGCCACAAGGAGCTTGCCAGGCTCTGCGTGTGGGCGGGAGACTCTTGGTAGCTTGCTGGGCTCTCCGAGAGGGAAGGAGGAATCGAACCCAGGTCGGCTATGTGCAAGGCTATCGCTCCTGCCCCTGTGGTTTGCAGTATAGCTAGTAAGTGGCCATCACTTTGGTCCATAGGCTACTTTCAGCACTCATCTCCCATCCCAAGCAAGCCCTCCGAGTATCGTTCACTTAGTGTTCCCTTCTCCATCCCAGCTGCCTTTTCCCCAGCACCTGAGGCCAGTTTCCAAGCTGTGGAGTGATCCTCCTGGCCCTTATCTCTACTATCCTTGGGTGTTAGTCTCCCATTCTGTCACTTTATATTCCACAAATGAGTGCAGTCCTTCTGTGTCTGTCCCTCTCTCTCTCTGACTCATTTCACTTAGCATGATACTCTCCATGTTGATCCACTTATATGCACATTTCATGATTTTAGCTTTTCTCAAAACAACATGGTGCAGGTATGATTTCTGTTGGCCCTTCTCCCTCCATACCCCATGTCTCCAAATAAGCCTAACCCCCATACTCTGTGAGCTTTTGTATATTTCGTTTTTATTGGGGTTAGGAGGCCACACTCAGTGGTGCTCAGGGATCACTCCTTGCAGGGCTCTGAGGACTGGCTGGCACGACGGGGATGGAACCAGGTCAGCTGCAAGCAAGGCGAGCACCCTGCCTGCACTACTGTAGCTCTGGCTGCCCGGTGGGCTTTCAAATACTGTTTCCAATAGAGTGGCAGGGATGGGCAGAGCAGCCCTGCAAGTGTAAGAGAGAGACTTTACTACTATTGCAAACTGTGACATCTCCCTGAAAATGGACATTTGATAGTAAGCAACAACTTAAAACAACAACTAAGGGAACCTATTTACTCCTAATGAACCCCTTCTCTGTGAACCCTCCCTGTCTGCCACCCCAGCCCTAGATAATGGCGGCAGCCAATCTTTCTGTTGTCGAGAAACTCATCATTTCCTGCAATTGACTATTTTAGTTGCCGTTTGCATCTTGGTGCTTCAAAAGCTTATTTTTTAAATCCCTGTTTGCTTTAAAATTATCTCTTTTGTACTCATTTTTAAATTCTTGAATAGCTTTCTAATCACCAGCCAGACGTGGATACTAACAGTTTTTATTTATAATGTAACTACTTGCCAGTTATAGGAGTTATATATGAGTCCGATGTGGAAAGGTCCAGAACAAGTGCTCGTGATAGACATCATGCTGTCCTAAGAATTGCTTTGGCGTTCCCACTTACACTGTATAATTCATTTAATTCTACTGTGCTTGGAATCTTCACATTAGGTGAGAGATTTGTCTTCCATCATTTCTTCCATATAAACTAACTCAGGAGAAGAAACTGTCACTGTCACTGTCATCCCATTGCTCATCGATTTGTTCGAATGGGCACCAGTAATGTCTCTCATTGTGAGACTTATTATTACTGATTTTTGGCATATCGTATACACCATGGGTAGCTTGCCAGGCTTTGCCGTGTGGGCACGATACTCTCGGTAACTTGCCGGGCTCTCTGAGAGGGGCGGAGGAATCAAACACGGGTCGGCAGCGTGAAAGGCAAATGCCCTACCGCTGTGCTATTACTCTAGCCCCAGGAAGAGAAATAGTTTATAAATTATCTTAAGGCAAGTCTGAACTCCAATTTAATATTAAACTGGAAACCTTCATGCTTCATTCCTTCCACCCCTCCCTACCTTTACAATGGGGATAGCTTTGATTAAATCTCTTAGCAAATATGTGGAATGAGCTACTTTATTACTAGGGAAATTATAGCTGGAGCAATAGCACACGCGGCCGAGCTGGGTTCAATTCCTCCATCCCTCTCTGAGAGCCTGGCTAACTACCAAGAGTATCCCACCCACACAGCAGAGCCTGGCAAGCTCCCCATGGCGTATTTGATATGACAAACACAGTAACAACAAGTCTCACACTGGAGACGTTACTGGTGCCCGCTCGAGCAAATCAATGAAAAACGGGAAGACAATGCTACAGACAGTAAGTGCTATTGAGATAAGGTAATTTTTAAGGAAATGGTAGAGGTGGGGATGTGCCACACCAAACTATGAGCTCATAGTTTGCTCCTGAATTTGTGCTCTGAGATCACACCCAGGGGGCTCAAAGGGACCATATTTGGCACTGGAGACCAAACTGGTGTGGCCATGTGCAAGGCAACCACCGACCACTGCACTGGCTCTCAACCCTGGCATGAGTTGTAAACACGTGATTGCTTTTTTTTTTTCCCCAAGACAATCCCTCTTGCCCAGTCTAGAACTACCTGGAATAAACAAGAGTAATAAAACAAGGGAAAACTTAGAAACAATCAGTAAACTTACAAGGCCTCAAAACCAGGAAAATGTAAAACAGCCATTAAACATTATCAGAGTTCATATGGATGGTGTTGATTGAGCAGCTAGTTGGTAAAGAGATATTAAACAATGCCAGGACACAGAGTGGACACCACAGCGAAATTAGCAGCCAACCTAGATAATTAGAGAAATGCAAATCAACGTCTTTTTCAAATCCCTTTGCATTTTCTACTAGCTTTACGAGTTTTTCCTTTTATATAAAGCATGTGTTCTTCTGAAACCACTGCCTGGATTCTGAAACTCAGCACTGCATTAAGTCTGGGTCTTCTCTTAAACTTTACCTTCTCTGCTTCTCACTGGTTCATGTTCTCATTGAGGTCATCACATCCTCTAGCATTTCTTCATTCTTGCATTTTTCTTTGTTCTGTTGTCTAAGTTCTACTAATCTAAGGGGGGATAACACTAGATTTTTTTCCTTTGGTTTTTTTTTTTTTTTTTTTGCTATTTTGTGTTTGGGTCACACCCAGTGGTGCTCAAAGCTTACTACTGGCTCTGTGCTTAGAGATTATTCCTGAGCCCAGGGGACCATATGTGTTTTCAGGGATCAAACCTGGGTTAGCATGACTACAAACTCTATTGTCTGCTTTATTTATCTCCGTAGCAAATACTATTACTCCAACTCATTCATTGATAGGATATTGCACAGAGCCTATCTCTGGCCTAAACAAATTTCTCTATCAGTCTCTTATCTCTAATAGGAGAGAATATCTGTTTCTAACAGGGATACAATCTTCTTTAAGGTTCACCATTTCAACCTACTGCCCACTTTATCTAATAAAATAATTACTGCTCCAAACAGTTCAAATTTATTAATATACTTCACTTCACTCAAAAGATTAAAATAGCTACTTTTATTTTAATTAATGCCCAAGTTTAAAAAACAACACAGATCTGAAATGCAACATATTCAAGCTCATATGGAAAATAAGAATAAAATTTCAAAACTGTACCTCTGATTGCTTTGTCTAATTTTTACCACTCACCTTTGTCACAGGGATAATGAAGGAATCATCAGGCAGGGACTGTTTTACTTGAGAAATAGCAGACTCTATATTTTATCCAGTACCTACTGATACATTTTGGTTTTTCCAAGCATTTGTTATTGCAAAAGCAAAGGACACTTCAGATGTAAAGACATTTGTGTTTTACAATGTGGCGATTTGAAAATTTCTTGACATTTGATCAAAAATAAAAATGTCCCTTAAAATATGCCTTCTATGAGTATGTGCACTTTTTTAGCTATTGTTAAATATAGCTGTAAAGTATTCGTCACAGTAATCAGAAAAAAGTGATAAAAAGCCTTTCAAATGGGAAGAACAGTTAAACTATCACTTTTTGAAAATGCATAAAAGACCCTAAAGACTCCACTAAAATATTTTAGAAATAGTGACCAATACATTAAAGTCGTGGAATACAAAATCAATACAAAACAGTTGATTGCATTTCTCTATGCAAGTAAAGAACTAGAAGAGAAAGAAATTAAAAAGGCAGCTCTATTTAAGATACTGTCCAAAAGTCACTAAAGTTTCCTCGGAACCTATGCGACAAAGAAGATGACTGTTGACTGATTTTTATACTGAAAACTATGTCATTATTGAATGAGATAGATGTGTATACGAGAAAATATAAAACCATTTTATGCTCATGACTTGGAGAATAAACACTGTCAAACATGATTGTCTACCTAAAAGTTAACACACGTTCAATGCAATCCCCATAATTATAATTATGACATTATTCAAGGACTTGCAACAAATGTTACTAAAACATTGATTGGACTTACAAAATATTTCAAATAATTAAAGACATTTTGAGAAAAAAGTAAAAAAATATATCACATTCATTGATTTTAAATGGCATTATTCTATAGCAATCAAAATCATGAGTTATTGAAATAAGGGTTCTCAGAACAATGGAATAAGATTGAGGGCCCAGAAATGAATTTTCAGACCTATGGACTGGTAAACTATGATGACATTGCTAGTTTCATAAGGTGAAACAAGAAAATTCTTTTAAACAATTGGTTTTGGGACGACTAGATAATCACAAGTGAAAAACACAAAAACAGGATGCATATATTACAATATAGCCTTATGTAAGTTCAAAGTAAACTAAAACTTGATATTAGACCAGAATCTATATGATTTTTTGATAAAAACATAGGCGAAACCCTCAAGGATATTGATTTCAGAGATATCTCCATTGTCATGAATATTTAAAAAGATAAATAAATAAGAATGAAACAAACACGTTTCTATTATGTTTTGGAGTCATACCCAGAATACATGAAACAAATATGTTTTTCAAACAAATAAGTTACATGGAATATATCAGAACTTGTCCTGAGTCTGGTTGTGACTTGGGGACAATACACATTATTGGGCCTTAAATGGGCTGTGAATCAAATAATATAGCTCAGGGAGGATCCTGATGTACTGAGTTTGATGCCCTGTTTGGCCAGGGCTTCGATGACCACTTCGGTCTCAACAGCATCAAAGGCCTTCTTTAAGTCTATGAAGGTTAGACAGAATGGCATCTTGAACTCTTATGAAACTTCAATGAGTTTGGTCACTGTGTGGATATAGTCTATCGTGCTGAATCCTTTTCAAAACCCAGCTTGCTCGCATGGTTGGCCTTCGTCTAGTGTTCTGCCTATTCTATTCAGGATGACTCGAGTGAACAACTTGTAGACAACGGATAACAGGCAGATTGGGTGATAGTTGCCAATGTCATGGATGTCTCCCATCTTGTCCAACATAACGGTCCTCCATTGGGACGGAACTTTGCATTTGGACAGGTAGCGTGTAAAGAGTCGAGCAAGTATATTGATGAGTACTGGCTGCAGATTCTTCAGGTGTTCAGGTCTGACCTTGTCTGGACCGAGTGCTGTATGCGTCTTTAATGACAAAATGGCATGTCGATTTTGGAAGAGAGGACGTTAGGAATGGCATATCCATTCTGTGGAATTTGGTATGTGGGCAGGTGGACGTGGCTGTCAAAAAGATCTGAGTAGAAGTCATGAATAATCCTCTCCATTGCCTTTATGGAAGATGTGATAGATCCATCGGGACATCGGAGGGCAGTCACCTTGGTCTTGTAGTTGGTGAAGGACAGGCAAGCATTGTGAATACTTTTCCTGGCTTCTGCCACATCGACCAACACAGTTTCTCTTTTCTTTTTGAGGTCTTCTTTGATCGCTTCTCTGCACAGCTTTGCGAGCTCAGACATTAGCTTGTGGTTGCCTGAGGCTCGTACCAAACCTCGTTGGCAAATGAGCTCCAGAGTTCCAAACACAGGAATCTGTTTGTGGCTTTCTACTCAGCATTTTTCATGCAGTCATGGAGGTGCTGAACCAGTCGATTGTATTCCTTGTCGATGTTGTCAAGGATGACATCTTTCCATGTTGCTGAAATAGTGCCAAAGAGCTCCCAGTTGCTGGTCATTCTGGGAGTTCTCTTCTTAAACTTAAAGTTTGCAGTCTTTCTCCCCACTCTGTGCCGTAGAATTTTGCATGAAGGAGATGGTGGTCTGATCCTGTTTGAAATTTTGAGACAACAATGACATCAGTCAGGCAAAACCTTCGATTGAATATTGTGTGGTCAATTTTGTTGTGGACCTGTCTACTGGATCTCACCATTCTACAAGGAAGTGATCATTGACTTAAAGAGAGAGGTTCGGCAGGGCGACAACATTTCACGAAACTCTTCAGTGACACCCTCGAGAACATCATGTGATGACTGGAATGGGAAAGAATGGGAGTGAAAATGGATGGTCGGTAACTACAACACCTCTGCTTTGCTGATGACATCTCATAACGCCAAACATTAGCCAAGTGGCACAAATGCTAGCTAACTTCAACTGCCAGTGTGGAAAGGTCAGATTGCAGCTGAATCTCAGCAAAACGATGTTTATGAAAAATGAACTAATCCGTAATGTTCCATTTGCTCTCAGTGGAATAAAAATCTCCAAATGCAGCAGCTATGTGTACCTGGGTCGAGAACTGAACATGAGGAACAAATTGGCACCAGAACTGCATAGGAGGAATAGAGCAGCGTGGGACTCCTTCAAGAGTGTCAAAGAAGTGGTTAAGAGGACAAGAACCTCTGGCTCTTGGCACATCTTTTCGACTCCACCGTTCTTCCTGTACTAATGTACGCCTCAGAGACCTGGGCCCTACACAAATAGGATGAGAGTGCTATTTGGGTATCCCAAAGAGGAATTGAAAGAGCTATCCTAGGAGTATCATGTTTCACTCAAGTGAGAGAAGTAATCCAGAGTTCCGACCTCTGTTGACGGTCAAGAATCAGGGACGCTGTCTCATTTGCCAAGGCGTCAAAAATCCGATGGGCCGCACATGTAGTGCAATTCAGAGACCACTGCTGGACTAGGGCTGTTATGACTGGATTCCATGGGACATCAAAAGACTGTGTGGCTGCCCACAATGAGATGGTCAGATTTCTTCATCAAAACCCTGAGTGAATGATTTGAGGCTCTTCCTGTTTCTGGTGTGAGCAGATTGGGCTGCACTAACATGTGACAGGGATGAATGGAGATGTTACCTGCACTCGCTCGAGCAAATCGAAGATCAACGGGATGACATGTGATAAAAGTGAAATGGGCTGTGTGTGTGTTAGTCAAGCATGTCAGCTATCTAAAACAGCTTTCTGTTTTATTTTTGTTTTAGAGCCAATCCTTGAGGGATTCAGGCTTTCTTATAAAAAAAAAATAAAAGATGTTTTCTGAAAACATGTTGTGCGTGTTTTCAGGAAACAATAAAAATTATACAGTAAGAGATTATTAAGAAGGTTAACAAGACATAGAGACAAACATTAATGACATTATGACTGAGAGTGATTAACGTGTTAATCTATCATGGAGACTTAACATTCCTTGGCAAATATGTGTCAGATGAATTCCATCAAAGTATATGAAGTAACTAGTAATGGTCCTAAAATAAGTCATTCACAAAAACACAATAGTAGTAGGTGATACTAACACTACCACATTCACCAGTAGTCAGATGCACCATATAGAAAATTAATAAGGAAACAATAGCCTTCAACAAGAAGTTGAGGCAGATATACTTAAGAATTATTTAATAATGGTATACCTCCCCCCTATTAAATAATTTTTAAGTATGTGATTCTTGGTGGTGGAATATGTGCACTGGTGAAGGGATGGGTGTTTGAGCATTGTATAACTGAGACTTAAACCTGAAACTTTTGCAACTTCCCACATGGTGATTCAATAAAAAAATTAAATTAAAAAAAATAAAATATATTTTGAATATAAAAAAAAAGTTTAGCACAGCGGTTAGGGCATTTGCCTTGCAAATAAAAAAATAAAAAAAGAATTATTTAATAAGGCTCTCCTCCAAAAACCCAAACAGTTCTTCTTTTCAAGTGCACATAAGGTATTCTTCATAATATAGAATAAAAATGCTTGGATGCAAAACAAGTTTAAATAAATTTACAAAATTGAGATTATATCAAATGTTTTCCAGTATTTGGTTAAAATTAAAAATAACCAACATAGAAAAACTAAAAAAAATCATTGAATATCTGTAGGATAAACAATATGCTAAAGAATAACTACTGGATTATTAGGTCGCCCAAAGAGAAAATATTTTAAAATACTTTAAACAAACTAACATTAAAGCAAAATCTATAATTTTTTTTAGATTTAGAGAAAAAACAAAAGTAGTATGCTGAAAGCAGTTTATAGAAACATATATTAGAAACAAGAGAAAAAATCAAGTATTGATCTCAGTTAAATAATTTTAATTAATTAATTAATTAATTAATCTAATATCCCAATTAACATAATGGAAAAAAGAGAACAGATTAAACTTATTTGAAGTTATAAAGTAATAAAATTTAGAGTAGAAATTTGATAAAATAGAAATAAAAATGGAAGTAAAAAGTTTTAATGAAACTAAGAGTTGTTTAGCAATAATTTAAGCAAAATTATCAAAATTTTGTTTGCTCACAAGAAAAAGGAAGAGAAAGTTCTAATTAACAGAATAAATTAACAGAATAAAAATGTAAAGGATTGTTTTTTAAAAAATTATATCATAAGAGAATAATATGAGAAGTTTTAAACAACTTAGTTCAAACACCCAAAGCAATCAGGAGGAAATGGATTAATTAACAGTTCATTAAGTTGTAGATAAGAAAATGGAAATAAGTCAAGTCTCTCAACAAAGTAAAACTCAGAACAAGACAGTATGCCACATAAGTCCCATTAAATCACCAAAGATTTCCTAGTACCAATTCTTCTTGAAATGTTATTTTATGATGGCAACATTACCATAATACAAAAACAGACAGTGATTTCTCTCTCTCTCTTTTCTCTCTCTCTCTCACTCATACACACACATAGGCACACAAATATCAATACTATTGGCTAACATTCCCAATTAATAACATGCAAACATCCTCAACACAATCTTCACGCATTAATAGAATCTTAATCATGACCTGATGTAATTTTTTTTAGAATGCAGTAAACATAATATAATGTTATATACCATGTCAACAAAGAAAAAAATTGAAAATGAGGACAAAGAATCATTTGAGAAGATTCAACTTCTATTTATCATTTAAAAAAATCTCCACAAATAGGGGATAGAAAGAACATGTCTCAACATAGTAAGGTCACATGCAAAAAAGGCCAGTACTCACATCCTCAATGATGAAAAACTGAAAACTTTTCCACTGGAAAGAACAAGACTGAAGCTGGAGTGATAGCACAGTGGGTAGGGCATTTGCCTTGCATGTAGCCGACCCAGGTTCGATTCCCAGCATCCCATATGGTCCCCTGAGCACCGCCAGGGGTAATTCCTGAGTGCAGAGCCAGGAGCAACCCCTGTGCATCGCCGGGTGTGACCCAAAAAGCAAAAAAAAAAAAAAAAGATTACAATTTAATCTTAAAATATAACAATAAAGAAGACCATGAGAATAGCATACAAAAATTTTGTAGCACTTTTATATGTAGATAATGAACCATTAGAAAAAAATTAATCAAGAAAAAAATTCTATTTTGAATCACATCAAACCAAAAGACTTCTGCACATTGACATAAACAATCATTCAAAAAAAAAATCTAACAATAAAGAAAGATTTAACAACCCCAGATGAAATGAGAAGAACTGAACAGATAGTTGACCAAAAGAAGACATAGAAATAGTCAAAAATAACATTAAAAATTTGCTTGTTCTCAATCTAGTAAAAACAGAGATCAACAAATGGGACTACATTAAACTAAAAAGCTTCTGCACCGCAAAAGATACAGTGACCAGAATACAAAGACTATCTACAGAATGGGAAAGGATATTTACACAATACCCATCAGATAAGGGGTTGATATCAAGGGTATATAAAGCACTGGTTGAACTCTACAAGAAGAAAACATCCAACCCCATCAAAAAATGGGGCGAAGAAATGAACAGAAACTTTACCAAGGAAGAGATACGAATGGCCAAAAGGCACATGAAAAAGTGCTCTACATCACTAGTCATCAGAGAGATGCAGATCAAAACAACCATGAGATACCACCTCACACCACAGAGACTAGCACACATCCAAAAGAACAAAAGCAACTGCTGTTGGAGAGGATGTGGGGAGAAAGCGACCCTTCTACACTGCTGGTGGGAATGCCGGCTAGTTCAGCCCTTTTGGAAAACAGTATGGACGATTCTCAAAAAACTAGAGGTTGAGCTCCCATTTGACCCAGCAATACCACTGCTGGGAATATATCCCAGAAAAGCCAAAAAGTATAGTCGAAGTGACATATGCACTTATATGTTCACCGCTGCACTGTTTACAATAGCCAGAATCTGGAAAAAACCCGAGTGCCCTAGAACAGATGACTGGTTGAAGAAACTCTGGTACATCTTTACAATGGAATACTATGCAGCTGTTAGAAAAAATGAGGTCATGACGTTTGCATATAAGTGGATCAACATGGAAAGTATCATGCTAAGTGAAATGAGTCAGAAAGAGAGAGACAGACATAGAAAGATTGCACTCATCTGTGGAATATAGAATAATAGACTATAAGACTAACGCCCAACAATAGTAGAAATAAGTACCAGGAGAATGTTTCCATGGCTTGGAGGCTGGTCTCTCATTCTGGGTAACTCAGGGAAGGGACCACCAAGTAAAATGTGGTTGGAGGTCATGTGGGGGAAGGGTGAGGCGGGTGGAATACAGACTAGAGACTGAACACAATGGCCACTCAACACCTCTATTGCAAACCACAACACCTAATCAGAGAGAGAGAACAAAAGGGAATTCCCTGCCATAGTGGCAGGGTGGGGTGGGGGGAGACGGGTCTGGGGAGGGGGGGAGGGATGTTAGGTTTACGGGTGGTGGAGAATGGGCACTGGTGAAGGGATGGGTTATTGAACTTTGTATGGGGGAAGCATGAGCACAAAGATGTATGGATCTGTAACTGTACCCTCACGATGACTCTCTAATTAAAAATAAACTAATAAAAAAAAATTTGCTTGTTCTTAGGGAGAGGTAAATCAAAATGACAGTGAATTGTGGGATAGATAACACAGAGTTTAATATTCTGGTCTTGCCTGTCGATGACTCATGTCTATATAGACTCAGGTCTATAAAAATAAACAAACAAACAAACAAAAACAAAAAAAATTACCAAAAACAGTAAGAGCTGACAGTAATGTGAAGAAAAAAAATATCTCTTAAACTGTTAGTTAGAAGGCAAACTGGTGCAAGACTCTAGAAACTAGAACAGATTTTTCTTAAAATATTTAAAATGGACTGGAGTGCTAGCACAAAGGCTAGGGCATTTGCCTTGCATGCAGCCAACCCGGGTTCTATTCCTCCATCCCTCTCTACCGAGAGTATCCTGCCCTCATGGGAGAGCCCGGCAAGCTCCCCATGGCTTATTCGATATGCCAAAAACAGTAACACGTCTCACAATGGAGACATTACTGGTGCCCGCTCCAGCAAATCAATGAACAACGGGATGACAGTGCTACAGTGCTACAGTGCTATTTAAAATGGAGTTTAACATATAATCCAGCTATTATAATAAAAGATGAAATATCGTTATATAAGATAGCATGCATGAAAGTGTAGGCCTCATTCTAAGAGAATCACAGATATAAGATTTCTTTTATATGTGAGTAATAAATTCATAAAAAAGGGAAAAAACAGTCAAACTTAAACAATTACTTGAATTCTGACTTTAGAACTCAGGTTGCCAAAAGTCCAAAGGGTGAGCCGGGAGAAGACAAACATGGCAAGGAGGGTGGGCACTGTTCTGTGATGGACATACACTGGTCCTTTGCTCCTGGGTGGTGGTGACTCAGGAGAGATGTGAGATTGTGCCCCCAAAATATACTTATTTAAAAATTATACAAAGATGCTATTTCTTAAGCAAAAACTTATAGTAAGACAGTCATTTCTAAATGTCTTTTGTTTTTAAATGAGCAATATTATTTGTATCACTGTGCATTTGAGTATTTTTCTAGGAAGTAGAGATTTTTATTTTATACTGATAACTCAAATAGCATCATTTCTGAAATGACTATATAAATGTACAATAATATGCACATTTTATAGGTATATCATTGAAATTAATAGTATCCTTGAAAAGGAAAACTCTCTCTCTATATATATATGTGTATATATATATATATATATCACTTGTATCACTTGTATCACTTGTCGTCCCATTGATCTTCGATTTGCTCTATTGGGCTCCAGTAATGTCACCATTTGTCCCTGTCGCGTGCTAGTGCAGCCCAATGATATCTGCTTGCTCCAGAAACAGGAAGAGCCACAAATCATTCATTCAGGGATTTGACAAAGAAATCTGACCATCTAGTTGGTGGGCGGCCACGTGGTCTTCTGACGTCCTGTGGAATTCAGTCGATAACAGCTCTAGTCCAGCAGTCGTCTATGAATCACATTACATGACCGGCCCATCTGATTTTTGATGCCTTGGCAAAAAAAGACAGTGTCCCTGATTCTTGATCGTCGACGGAGCTCAGAACTCAGGATTCCTTCTCTCACTTGAGTGAGACGTGATACTCCTAGCATAGCTCTTTCGATTCCTCTTTGGAATACCTGAATACCATTCTCATCCTGTTTGCATAGGGCCCAGGTCTCTGAGGCATATGTTAGTGCAGGAAGAATGGTGGAGTTGAAAAGATGTGCCAAGAGCCAGAGGTTCTTCGTTCTCTTAACCACTTCTTTGACACTCTTGAAGGCATTCCACACTGCTCTTTTCCTCCTGGGCAGTTCTGGTGCCAAGTTGTTCCTCATGTTCAGTTCTTGATCCAGGTACACATAGCTGCTGCATTTGGAGATTTCTGTTCCATTGAGAGCAAATGGAGCGTCAGGAACTAGTTTGTTTTCCATGATCATTGTCTTGTTAAGATTCAGCTGCAATCTAACCTTTCCACACTTGTGGTCGAAGTCGGCCAGCATTTGTGCTGCCTTGCTAATGTTTGCCATTATGAGAACGATGTCATCAGCAAAGCAGAGGTGGTGTAATTGCCAACCCTCTATCTTCACTCCCATTCCTTCCCATTCCAGTCATTGCATGATGTTCTCGAGGGTGTCGCTGAAGAGTTTCGGTGAAATGGTATCACCCTGCTGCACCCCTCTCTTTACATCAATGATCACTTCCTTGTAGAATGGTGAGATCCTGGTGGTGAATCCACAATACAGCTCATGGAGGATTTTGATATATTGAGTTTGAACATATATATATATATATATATATATATATATATATACATATATATATAATGATGTTATTTCTTAAGCAAATAACAAATCACACGAATCACGAAATCCCATTAATCACCCATTTCTTGGGCGGGTTCAGTAACATCTCATTTCGTCCTTTCCCTGAGATCTTAGAAGTATATCTCTTCTCGGCCCTCCTAACGATGTTGCACTGGGGGCTCTTAAGGATCAGGGGAATGAGACACTGCTTGTTACTGGATTTTGCATATGAATACACCATGTGAAGCTTGCAAGGCTGTCCCATGTGGGCAGGAAACTCTCAGAAGATTGCCAGTTTCTCCCAGAGGGAGAGGTAGGCCAAAGATATTGCGCGGCCGCAAAGCTGCCGCACACTTCTGAGAGCTAGCTTGCATTTAAGTCTCTCTCTGGATGTTGGCCGTTGATGGGATTACACACACCTGGGTTCCTCTGCTGGTAACTTAATGCATGAGGCCTGTCCGAATGTGTGGAGAGGGGCTTCCAGCATGGCTGTAGCTAGGTTCTGTTGGTCTTTGGCCGCCGGGAGCTCTACTC